>NW_006921704.1:4264255-4269255 GCF_000298275.1 Orycteropus afer afer | reverse complement strand
AATCGCTCAGAACCATATGAATTAACTTATAATATTGCAAAGAGCTCGGGGAATAACAGGAGAGGGATCGTTTTAATTAGTGAATCGGGGTCAAACCAGCAGAACCTATTCCTCACATTTCCAAAACTTTTCATGGTTTTTAAAATATTATTCCATTGGGGGAAACAATGACTTTAAAGACTTTGGTAGCTTATAAAGACATGCGGCTCAAGAAATGGTCCCTGTCAACGAGAACACTAGTTTACGACTATTTGAATCAAAAGACTTTCCATCTGGATGGAAAGAAAAAGAGATCTCCTTATAGTTAATTTTTTTCTTTGATATCCTCTGAGGTGACTTATAATTTATTTTTTTAAATTAAAATCCTTTATGATTTCCAACCTTTCTCTAGTTGAAACTGTCCAGCCCCAGAAATTCAAGCCCATCCATTAATTTTTATTATACCTCAATCTTAATGCCATTAGCATGAGAAAATAAAACCCACAATGAGGCCAAAAGTTGTACATTGTCCTTTGCAGTGATTACACTTCCAAATAAAACCTTAAAGTGTAAATAAGGAATGCCCCAAAGATACGTGAACAAATTACATTGATTTAAGTGGTGGGACTCTCCTGCTAACAAGATAAAGTGGTCAGGCAACTTTCCCCTCTTACAATGTTACTGGAAACTGGTGAAATGCTTTGAACGGTCTGGATGTTTTCAATGGGCTCTGTTCTACTGGCATGAATGCCTTAGGGTGGGGAAAAAGATAATACAACTACTTGGCTTTTTTTTTTTTTTTATCTTCTTTCCTATTCACGATTAAAAATGTGATAAATCAGGTTTTTGGCTCTGAATAACAATGGCTTGATTTAGATTTCCTAGTAAATCTATTCAAAAGTGAAACAAAGGCTGCCTTTGGAGGATACCTTACACTTCACCTGGACCAGGCACGTAAGGGGAATTCAGATAAAAATCTTGTTAGGAACTCAACAAGAAATAGAGGATTTTCTCTTTTCCCTGGTTCAGGCTTTATTTAAACTCTTTGTTCAAAAAAAATGAACAGAGTGATAGTCATATTCTAATTTACAGATATAGTTTAGGCATCTAATATTAAATTAGAAGATCACACAAGAAAATCATTTACACATAAAAGTTAAAACCAATACTTAAACTTTAAAAAACTTTATATTACATAAAGCCAAAATGAAACTAAATACATGTTAGCCAACTTCATTCACAAACATTAGTCAAAGAATATATACATTGAAAAGAAACAAAAAAAGTTATAATTGAGGCTCTTTTTCTAAAATGTGTTTTATCAAAATTTGCAAATGAATTGTAAGTGAATGAAAAAATAAGCTAATGGGGAAGGAACTCCAAAACATACTTAAACGGTTAAGGTTGGGGTAGGAAATGCTAACTGAAAATGAGAGACATCTGTCAAAACAATTTTTTTTTTTTCCTTTCCTTCGAGTTTGCTAAATAATAAATATATAATTACCGCTCAGACAAAAAAAGTCTGATTTAACCTTAGGTAAAATTGCGATTCTGAAATAGTCCCACAATTTTTAAAAGTTAACATTGACGTTTGCTCAAAATGCTTTTGAGTCTAAAACCGACTCAAATTTAGGGCAACGCAAACAACACATTTTCAAAGACTCAAATGTTTTCACTGACATATATACATTTACAATCTTAAGATAAACTCGCCATAAGGAGACCATAGGAACCGTGCCTTTTCCCTTTTTGTAAACTGCCAGAAGTCCAAGAGACTGGACTCAGAGAGAATTCTAGTTTTTTTTTTTTTTAAAGAGAGAAAACTCAATTGTCAACTATGGATCTCACATATTCTTTTGCGTTTCTCACTCTCCAGATGGAGCTTTTGCTCCGATTTGCATATGGCGGGATAAACAAAAGGAACCGTGATCATCTCACATACAAAGGCCAGATTGGAGCCTGGTCAAAAATGGATCCGGTCTGGGGGTTCTGCTTGAGAGAACAGAGATCTGCAAAGTTCAAATAGTACAAATGGTGAGCCAAGGTTGTTCAGAGCAATCCCACTCTGAGAAACTAATGGCAGGTCAACTTTTCTCTTGTTGATCAGACCTAACATGTGAACTGAGTGCAAGCAACACAGACCGGAGTGAGGGGATGGGCGGAAGGAAAGATAATGAGAGAATGAAAACAAAACTGACAATAAAACTTCCAACAATAACAACAACAACAACAACAAAAACTAGAAAGCCCGACATGTCAAAAAGTTACTCTTCAATCTCTGTGGGCACAAAATGCAACAGGTTTCGAAGTGCAAAGAGGATACCAACTGCTGCCGGATACAACCTCCCTCTTTAATGTTTGTTGCTGAAGTGCGGGTCTGAAATGATCCCGTGAATTCACACGCACACTCGCCCGCGCACTCGCGCGCTCGGCCACTCGCGCACCGACTTGCATCTCTGCCTCTGCCTGGCACCTTTACAACTTATGTACATACAAACGGAGGCCTCCGCGCGCGGGGAGGCCGAAGGGCTCGTACCTATACAAATGTACACGTATTCACAGCTGTCCTTGCGAGGCGGCCCCGGGGGGTCATAGAGCTGCGGCGTAGGCCGCAGGGTAGGGGTCCAGCTGAGGCTTGCCCATGCCGGGCAGCAGGATGTAGGCGAGCGGCGGCTGCAGCCCGGGGCTCGGCCAAGCGCTGCAGTTGCAAGGGATCATGTAGCCGGGATTGCCCGGGCTGGGGTGGGAGTGCGTGTGCCCCCCGGCGGCCGCTGCTGCCGCTGCAGCCGCGGCTGCCGCGCCGTGGAAGGCGCCCGCGCTTGCGGTGGGATAGCCCAGCGACGACGCGTACGGGAGTCCCGACGACGACGAAGAGATCTCTGCCATCTTGGAGCCCAGGTCGAGCAGTGAGTAGGGGGTGCCGGCGGCGGCGGCGGCAGCGGCGGCGGCGGCAGCAGCGGCCGATTGCGGGAAGAAGACGCGCGCGGCCGCAGCAGCGGCGGCGGCTGCCGCTTTCTCGGGGTTAGCCAGCAGCGACTCGGGCACCAGGCCTGCGCCCGCGCCCGCGTGCAGCCCCGCGCCAGCCTTGAGCGCCGGGTGCTCGGCGTCTGCCACGCCGCCCAGGCCGTAGGGCACCGGAAAGGCGAATTTGTCCTTCTTGAGCAGAGTCTTGGGCTTGCGCCGCGGCCGGTACTTGTAGTCGGGGTGCTCCTTCATGTGCATGGCGCGCAGGCGCTTCGCCTCGTCGATGAACGGCCGTTTCTCCGACTCTGTAAGCAGCTTCCACTCCGCGCCGAGGCGCTTGCTGATCTCCGAGTTGTGCATCTTTGGGTTCTCCTGGGCCATCTTGCGCCTCTGAGCCCGCGACCACACCATGAAGGCGTTCATGGGCCGCTTGACGTGGTCCACCGGCTTAGACATGCTCTCGCCGTGCCGCGGCTGCAGTACGCCGCCGCCCGGGCCCTCGCCCTCAGCCCGCAGGAAATCAATGTTGGCTGCCCGCCTGGACCCGCTCGGCCCGTCTGCGCTCGCCGCGTCCCACTCAGTGCCCTTTCTGGCCCCGGCGTCGCTCCTGCCCGGGAGGAGGGGAGCGGAGGACCTGCCCAGGGCCGCGCCGGGTCCCCGGCCGCCCTCGTCTCTCCGGCCAAGCGCTCCAGAAAATCCTCTCCCAGGAACGATAACTTCTCGGCACTGTCCCTACCCCGAGGTGGCAGTTTTCACTTTGCTTTCTTTTTGTCCTTCTGCTCCAGGTTGGGTTTGCTCTCCAACTCCTTGCAGGTAGCCTCTGCACGGCCGACCTCCCTGCCCCCTCTCTTTTCTCTCCTAAATGCAAAGCAGCTCTGAAAGTCGCGACGCGGAGGCTCCACAAAGTTGAGGCGAGAAGCCCACCGCCCCGTGCTGCCAAGTGCCAAAGGGGGCTCTCCGCTGCTGGAGTGTTTGAGTTCTCCTGAGTGACTTTCTCATTTGACAGCAGATGGGGGTAGGGAGGAGGGGAAGTGCCTGGGGAGGAAGAGGAGGGGGAAGCGAAGGAGGGTCCCGCGCGCCTAGGGAACGCAGAGCGCGGTAATAGATACAAATACAAATACAGCAGCACTAGCAGGTCTTCTTGGTTCCCGGCAAGACGCGCTGAAGGGAACCCCCAGTCGGCAAGGTATTGGCGGGAGTGCTGTTCGAGTCCCTGACACCTGCCTCGCGGGTTTTCGTCTCCTTCAGCGGGGCAGCAGGGGCAAGAAAGGAGATTGGATGAAATTTGAGCAAACCTGGAGTCCAAGGGCCTCAGAGAAAATTTTTTCGATTCGCCGAGGCGCCACGGCTCGTCGTGCCCCGGGACATGCTGGTTCAGCAATCTCTGAGCTCCTCCAGGAGAGCAGGGCGACTCGGGCTCCTGGCTTCTCCTAGCGTGCGAAGGGTGGAGGGAGGCGCTGCCTCGGCGCCGCGCGGCGGGCCCGGGACCTGCCGCTACCCGGTCTCGCGCGTCTCGGCAGCCACTCAACACTTGTAACTAACTTTACCCAAGTTTCCTGCGCCTGCTCCGCCGCGCCGCTCTAGGCGCGCTCTCGTTGGAGCCTGTGCGGGTGTGTGTGCCACGGCTGGGACCCCTCTCTCCTTTTCTCAAGTCAGAGCCGAGCAGGCGAGGGAGCTGAGGTACTGAAGGAGGGGATTTAAGGGAAATGAGCCATCACCTCAGTTCGCAGGTCGACGAGGGGCTGCTCCGATTTTCCCCCACTTCCGCAGCGGGTCGGCCTCTTCCCGGCGCTGGCCACCACTCGGTCTCTCCTGGAGAAGTCTGGAGCCCTCTGCCAAGGCTCAGGTGAGTGCGGATACCTACTTGTGCACGCTCTCGGAGCTGGCGCTGGGTGTGCATGTCCAGCGGTGGCTCACTGTGTGTATATCTGGGGGCATGCGAAGGAGGTGGAGCCCAGGACTCGAGGAAGGAGGAGGGACTTGCTGAGCCTCCTCCCGCTCCCACATCCCCAGGACCTCTAATATTAAACAGGTTCCCCACTGCCTCCCCACCCCCC
>NW_006921704.1:4228912-4264155 GCF_000298275.1 Orycteropus afer afer | reverse complement strand
TTCCTCCTCCCACTGCTTTTCATTTGAGAGCAGGTTTAGGCGAGCGGAGAGCCCTGAGCGCGCCGCGGAGTCTGCGCACTGTTTGGCGTTGGCAACCTTTGGTGTCATCCCGGGCTACCCTGGCCAGCCTCGCGCAGCACTGGTTGCGGCTGTGGCAACCTCTGCCGGGAGAAAGAAGGTGGCGCGCACGAAGAGGAGAGCCTTGAGGACTACGGAGAAATGGTTAAAACTGGGAAGGGGCACACACCCTTGAAAATGTTTGAGACTTTTCTCTGTAAGAAAGTGCTCGTTCTAATTGGAGGTCCAGATGTTACTTGCAACAGATGCTTCCCGTATTTTCTTGCACTGGTGATGCAGCCAGTGGGAGGTAATGGAGTGAAAAATAGCTGAAGAGGGACTGGGCGCGCTCTTGACAATCTTTTCTGAAACAAGCTAGCCCAGGCTGAAAGTGGGCATCCTTGGCTCACTATTAAGCTCTTTAAAAATGGCTTTTTTGTTTGTTTGAACCTGGTCATCAGAGCCTTTTATATGCTGATCTCTTTTTAAGGTACAGTTTATTTACAGTATCTCACTTTAATGCACAAATAGGGTGAAGATTTCAAAATCAGTAACTATAAAACTTTTTTTTTTTTTTTTTTTCTGAGAGGGGAATGTAACATTCTGCTGGAATATTTTCTAAGCTATTAAGCACAATTTTCTCCTTCGGTAGAGCAATATTTTCTTTTATAATTGACACGATGCAGAATCATGCAGCATGCTTTTGTTCGTATGTTTTTCTCACTTCTGGGTATGCTGCAGCACATTATAACATGATCTATCTGGTGGTTTGATTCGAAAGCTGGCTGTCCTTCAGGGAGAACTTGCTTGCCTTCTTTCTTTGGCAGTTCAGATTTGACCTAGCTAGTGGTTTGTGCGGGAGCTCTGGTAGCATAGTGGCTACCCACCAGCCACTCCTCGGAAGGAAGGTTGGGCAATCCTACTTCCGTAGTGATACTGCCTCGGAAACCCAAGGAGGGGTCGCTATGAGTCGGGGCCGACTCGACGGCACATAACAACAACAACAACAACAGTGGTTTGTGCAAGTTGTTGTTGTTGTTGTTATGTGCTGTCGAGTCGGCCCCTACTCATAGCGACCCCTCCTTGGGTTTCCGAGGCAGTATCACTACGGAATTGTGCAAGTAGGAACTCCTATAAATAGTTAACTCTTTAAGCCTTTCCTGAAATTTAGGTTCAGCATACACAATTGATTATAATTAGGAACTTAAAACTTGTTTTAGGCCGTCAGACTCACTTCAAAGTAAGTTTTCTTTTCTCATTTTAATAAAAGTATGGTGATTGTTGCCTTAATTTTACTTGTTGCAATAGCATAGAAATGTGAACCAGCAATGATATATATAGGAGATAATTTTTCCTTTTATGATGTCATATTTACTGATGTTTATTTTGTATCATTTATGCCCTTTTTGGTAAAATGATTTGTCTGATTCCTCTAGAACCATGTTCCTTTATAGGCTCTGTAAAGACACCCTGTCATTTACAGATTCTGAGTGGAGCAATGTTAGGACACCAGCAGGTGTGATTACATAGACCACAGTATTAGCTATAGTGTTTTGGGATGAAAAACTACAAAATTATAATCCTTAAGCTTTAAAGATACTAACTTGTATAATTGATTTGAGACTAAAATATTACACACTGTTGGACAAAAAACATGTGTTGGGACAGAGCTACAGAAAAACTGTTATTTATTAAACACTGTGAATAAAATTGAGTCTAATTGTGAAAATTATCTTGTCACATAAAAAGTGACAAGAATTGAGAAAAGGTATTTTATATTGGTGAAATAAATTACTTTATACTTTTTTCAAATTTTAATTAAAAAACCTGCAGTACATCACTAGCAATGGAAAGAAATATTTGTATATACTGTTGAAATGTATGCTTATGTATGCAATAATATATTACAAAAATAAAATACAGAAGGGTTCTTGGGGATATTTTTCCAATACTAACTATGCAATATTGCCTGCTTAGTGATATTAAATGAACCAAATTTGAAGATTTTTAAGCCCATAAATGTTGAACTGTGGAAAACAAATGTGTCATAAAAAGAAAATTACTATTTGTATGCTCATTTGTGTATTTGCCAAATAAAATGTCACAGATTCAAGACAGAAGAGATTTGAGGTTCAGTTATTAGGGGGTCAATGCTCTTGGCCTAAATCCTGCACAACCAGAGAAAGAGGCCTTATAATAAGCCACGCATTAAAGGTAGCCATTGTGGCACTGCTGTTATTAAACAATCTTCACACTTCTTTGCCTGAATATGCTTGAGCTTTCAACAAAGTACATTTTTGAACCATTCTCTTTCATATGTTCCAAAATGCAAATTTACTTTGAATTTATCCAGATCTTATGTTTGCATAAGTAGAGGGTTATATTTTTGTTTTGTTGGTCATTTGACCTACAAATGGAAAATATCAGAACATAGCATCCTTTGTAAAATAATCTGTGTGAGTGAATAAGTGAAAGACAAGTAAATTGAAATAGACTTATAAGTTTGATGGGCTTTATATTGTCAACTCTTGATTGTGAATACTTAGAGAACAATATAATTTGTTCAGTATAATCTGGATGGACTCTGATTTTTTCTTGGGGCTACAATATCTGTCCTCACAAATATATCTAATCGGAAACAGAGACATTCTTTCAGAAAAAAAATTGTGGGTCTGTGTAAATTCAGCTTCTACTTTTTCCCTCTAAAATTCTCCCTAGGTCTCTTCTCAATTCTAAAGTTTCACTAGGAGGCAGCAATGAGGTTGTTGGGAATAAAAAAATAGCTTGGTAGTACCAGACTGACTGACTTTTTCTCTCTCTTTTCCATAAAAGACAGAGTATTTGGGACCCAAAGGGTGAAAAGGGATCAGAGTGAAGCACATATTTTCCTCTATCTTGTTAGTCTTCTTTCCCCTTGTTAGATTTTACCCACATGGGTCACTTGCATTGTCCTAGAACCATGGAGGTGATAAACCATGGCAAAAAAAGCAAACCAATGGGTTACTTGGAGGACCACATGGAAGTGTTTGGTCAGTAAAGGTAATGCTTTCAAAGTGAAGAGGCCAAGTGCCTGGTAGGTAATTACACTTGGAACTCTGAGAGCAGGCAACCAAGGATAGTTAGAGACCTCTGGAGTTCTAAAGCAAATGCAAGGAAAGAATTCATAAGCTTTCATACCTGCATAAAAAGGTAATATAGCCTGTTTGTCCTGTTAAGGAGGAAAGAAGGAAACTGACAAAAGCCAACCCTAGGCAAAATTGTCCTCTAGCTCTCTAGTCATACTCCCATCAGCCCTACTCCAATGAGCCTTCATAAAGACCACACAGACAGATGCATGATCTACATAAAGCCATAAGATGAGAACGTTTGAGTTAAGCAGTCATAGCAGGAGTGAAGAGTTGCAAAAAATAGCCCTTCACCACTTACTCCTAAATGTTCATCTTGTTTTTCAGAATTCTGTCCCTTTATTCTCACTGTCCTTGCGATACTTGGAAACTGGGAATATACAGATCAACCATGGAGAACACCTTTTCTCATTCGCCCTTAGTAGTGCTCAGGTAGTCTCATATCCAAATGGAGTTTTAGTTTGATGTCAGAACAAGAGAAACAAAATAAAAGCACTCCCCACTCCCCACCTGCCCCACCTTGCCCCCCCAAAAAGGGGAGGGAAGACAATACAAATAATATAATACAATACAACTTCACAAAGTACAGATTTGAGATCCCAAGGATCCCACAAAATCAATGAAGAGCTTTCCTGAGAATTAAGCACCCTTCTAGGATAAGTGCTTAAAGGAGAGGGAACTAATCTTGAACAAGAGCAGAGAAATGAATGAGGAGTGTTAACTAGTTAACATATCACATGGCCTATGTAATGAAAATTCTCTCTACCTCAGTTTTCAAATGAGGAAACTTAGGTTTTTGTATGATCAAGTTGCTTATAAATTCCATAACCAGGCATTCTCTGGTTGATTTTGAGGGAAGGAGTCCCTTTAAATATCTCAGCAGGGTGGTAAATAAATCATGCTTTTAATTTCACCAAAGTCACCCTACCAGACTGTCCTCCCATCCAGCTTCCAGATGGGCCTCCCATCCCTGTATGTTCCTCCTATTCAGACCATTTCCTATCTAAGCATTGATTTACTTTAGAGCTTATTTGCTTAGCACTTTGATTATTTTATAGTTATTATTTATTGAGTTCTTAAGATGCCACATCTTTTGCAAACATTATCTTATTTAATTTTCAGGAAATCCCTATAAGTTAAGAGTTATCAACTCCAATTTGAGGCTGTGGCTCCAATTGGCAGACCTACCCTTAGAGCAGAGAAGTAAGCTGCTCAAAGTCACAAAAACTGCATGTGGAAGAAATGGGATTTGTATTAAATTGATGTTCTTCACTACCTCCACTTTAAGTCCCTGTAGAAGGCTCACTCCCTTCCTGGCTCAGATTCTCAAATCCACCTACTTCCTCAAGCTTTCTGTGACTCACCAGTGCCCCACTCCCTCTCTTTGAGGGAGTGCCCAATGGCAATCTATAAAGCATTCCAAACTCACAACAGCTGCACTCCCAATCAGTAGAGAAATCTCTCAAAGCCCCATGTTGGCTACTCTGCTGCCTGTCCTTAACCTGGCTTGCTCTTACAGTCCTCAGCAGGGATTTGCTCTCAGCAGCAGTGCACTGTCCTTCACCCTGTGGGTCTCCCATTGCAAATACTGAACAATCACCAGCCTTGGGTAAACCCGATTTCTGCTCTTTCTCTGATAGCCAACAGCTGCTAAGAGAAATCTCGTAACAATGATACCTAATCTGTCTTTATTTTCCCTTCAACCCCAGTTATTGTCCATTCCTCCCACTTTCCTTCCTGCCTTCTATTCCTCCTCCTCCTCCTCTTTCAACCTTTCTTTTATGGATCCAAAGTACACCAAATTGGTTTACTCACAATCCTTGATTTATGATATACTCCTATAATAACTCTCATCAATGACCCACTTTTATTTATGAAGTTATATTTTAAAAGGTAGTAAGCAACTAAAACTCTACTACCCAAAATAAAATCTGGCGATAACCTGTATCTAACCAAATGATCTTCCACCACATTATTTACTTGCTTTCCCCAACGCAAGGAAACCATTTTCATTTTTTTAAAAATATATAGTTTTATTGCATGTATATGCATTCTTTAAAATTTTGTTTTTATTTATTTATTTATTTTTAAAATTTTATCATAGTAAAAAAAAAATATATATATATATATAACAAAATGTTTTCCATTTCAGCCATTTTTGCACGTACAATTCATTGGCATTAAATACATTCATCATGTTGTGCAATCATCCCCACTACCTATTTCCATTTTTTTTCCATCATCCTTATCAGAACCCCAATAGCTCTTAAGCAATAACCCCATTTCCCCCACCCATCTGCCCCTGTAGTTGTTCTTAAGTGTCTTTGAGTCGGTTTCAACTCATAGTGACGTTATGCATAACAATCATTTCTTCAGGGACTGGTCCCTCATGATAACATGACCAAAATACATGAGATGAAGTCTGGCTATTCACACATCTAAGGAGCATTCTGGCTGTACTTCTCCAAGACAGATTTATTTGTTCTTCTGGTAGTCCATGGTACTTTCAGTATTCTTTGCAAACACCACAACTCAAAGGCATGAATTCTTCTGCAGTCTTCCTTATTCATTGTCCAACTCTCACATGCATATGAGGTAATTAAAAATACCGTGGCTTGGGTCACTTGTACCTTAGCCTTCAAAGTGACATCTTTGCTCTTTAACACTTTAAAGAGGTCTTTTGCAACAGATTTGCCCAATGTAATACATTGTCTGATTTCTTGACTGCTGCTTCCATGAGCATTGATTGTGGATCCAAGTAAAAGGAAACCTTTGACAACTTCAATCTTTCCTCCATTTATCATGTGTTGCTTGTTGGTCCAGTTGTGAGGATTTTTGTTTTCTCTATGTTGAGGTGTAGTCTGTATTGAAGGCTTTAGTCTGCTCTTCATTAGTAAGTGCTTCAAGTCCTCTTCACTTTCAGCAAGCAAGATTGTCATCTGCATATTGCAGGTTGTTGACAAGTCTTCCTCTAATCCTGAAACTGCATTCCTCCTCATATAGTCCAGCTTCTTGGATTATTTGCTCAGCGTACAGACTGAATAAGTATTATGAAAGAATATAGCCCTGATATATTCCTTTCCTGATTTTAAACCATTCAGTATCCCCTTGCTCTGTTCAAATGACTGCTTCTTGGTCTATGTACAGGTTTGTCATGAGCATAATTAAGTGTTCTGGAATTCCTATTCTTTGCAATGTTATCCATAATTTTTCATGATATATACGGTTGAATCCCTTTGCATAGTCAATAAAACACAGGTAAATATCTTTCTGGTATTCTTTGCTTTCAGCTGATCCATCTGACATCAACAGTGATCACTTGTTCCATGTCCTCTTCTGAATCCAGCTTGAATTCCTGGCAGTTCCTTGTTGATATACTCCTGCAACCACTTTGAAATATTTTCAGCAAAGTTTTACTTGTGTGTGATATTAATGATATAGTTTGATAATTTCCATATTCTATTGGATCACCATGCTTTGAAATGGGCACAAATATAGATCTCTTCCAGTCATTTGGCCAGGTAGCTATCTTCCAAATTTCTTGGCATAAAAAAGTGAGCACCTCCAACACTGCATCCATTTGCTGAAACATCTCAAAGGGTATTCCCTCAATTCCTGGAGCCTCATTATTTATTTATTTATTTATGCCAATTTCTTCAATGCAGCTTAGACTTCTTCCTTTAATACCACTGATTCTTGGTCATATGTTGCCTCCTGAAATGGTGAATGTCAGACACTTCTTTTTGGTACAGTGATTCTGTGTATTCCCTCTATCTTCTTTTGATGTTTCTTGCATCATTCAATATTTTGCCCATAGAGTCCTTCAATATTGCAACTTGAAGCTTGACTTTTTTCTTCCATTCTTCTAGCTTGAGAAATGCCAAGAATGTTCTTCCCTTTTGACTTTCTAACTCCAAGTCTTGGCACATTTCATTATAATACTTTACTTTGTCTTCTAGAGTTGCCCTTTGAAATCTGTGTTCAGCTCTGTTATTTCAACGTTTATTCCATTTGCTTTAGCTACTCTCCATTCAAGAGCAAGTTTGAGAATCTCTTTTGACATCCATTTTGATCTTCTCTTCCTTTCCTGTCTTTGTATTGACCTTTTGCTTTCTTCATGTATGATGTTCTTGATGTCATTTCACAACTCATCTGGTCTTTGGTCACTGGTGCTCAATGAGTCAAATCTGTTCTTCAGATGGTCTCTAAATTCAGGTGGCATATAATCAAGGTCATATATTGGCTCTGCTGGGCTTGTTTTAAGGAGCTCTGTGGTGTAGTGGTTAAGACATTTGGCTGCTGGTGGTTTGAACCCACCAGCTGCTCTGAAAAAGAAAAATGAGGCAGTCTGCTTCTGTAAAGATTTACAGACTTGGAAACCCAATGGGGCTCACTATGAGTCAGAATTGACTAAATGACAGTGAATTTTGGTTTGGCTTTAGATGTGTTTTAATTTTCTTCAGCTTCGACTTAAGCTTGCACACAAGAATTGATGGTCTATACCAGTCAGTACCTGGCCTTGTTCTGACTGATGGTATTGAGCTTTTCTATCACTTCATTTCATAGACGTAGTTGATTTGATTTCTGTGTATTCCATCTGGTGGAGTCCATGTGTTGCCGTTTATGTTGTTGAAAAAGTTATTTTCAATGAATAAGTCATTGGTCTTGCAAAATTCTATCATGAGACCTCTGGCATATTTCCTTTACCAAGGCCATATTTTCCAACTACCAATGCTTCTTTTTTTAGCTTTTGCATTCCAATCTCCAATAATTATCAATATATCTTTATTGTATGTTTGGCCAATTTCAGACTGCAGGAGTTGGTAAAAATCTTCAATTTCTTCTTCTTTGGCGTTAGTGGTTGGTGTGTAAATTTGAGTAATAGTAGTATTAACTGATCTTCATTAACTGATAATATGGAAATTATCAAACAATATCATCATTGTTGTTGTTGTTGTTTGCTATCAAGTCAGACCCGACTCATAGCGACCCCTTCTTGGGTTTCTGAGGTGGTATCACTACGGAAGTAGATTGCCCAACCTTTCTCCTGAGGAGTGGCTTGTGGGTTTGAACCGCCAGCCTTCTGGTTAGCAGTCTAGTGCCTAGGCACTATGCTACCAGATCTTCATTGTAGGCATATGGATTTTATCTTGTCACTGACAGCATTGTACTTCAGGCTAGATCTTGAAATGTTCTTTCTGGTAATGAATGCAACACTGTTCTTCTTCAATTTGTCCTTTCTTGCACCGTAGACCATATTCTGATTCAAAATAGCCAATACCAGTCCATTTCAGCTCACTAATGATATCGATCTTTATGCATTTAATTTCATTTTTGACAACTTCCAATTTTCCTAGAATCATAGTTCATACACTCCACTCTTTGGTAATTAATGAATGTTCACAGCTGTTTCTTGTCATTTTGAGTCATGCCCCATGAACAAATGAAGGTCCCAAAAGCTTTACTCCATCCTAGTCATTAATGTTGACTTTACTTTGAGGAGACAGGGCTCCTTCAGTTGTATTTTGAGTGCTTTCCAACCTGAGGGGGCTTCATCCTCTGACATTATATCAGAGCCTTTCACTGCAATCCATAAAGTTTTCCTATAGTATACCAGACAGTATTTCACTGATATTTATAAGGTTCTCACTGACCAGTTCTTTCAGATATATACCCACACACATCTTTCTTCCTACTCTGTCTTAGTCTGGAAACTCCACTGAAACCTGTCCACCATGGGTGACTCTGCTGGTATTGAAATATCGGTGGCATAGCTTCCAGCACCACCCCAACACACAAGCCACCACAGTATGACAAACTGACAGACAAAAGGTGGCTCTGCTCCTAGTAAGCACTAATTAATCTTTACACATTTGCCTGTTTTAAATATTTCATAATGTTTTCAAGGTTCATTCATGTTGTAGCATGTGTCAGGACTTCCTTTCTCTTTATGGCTGAATAATATTCCATTGTATGGATATACCACATTTTGTTTATTCATTCATCTGTTTATGGACAGTTGGTTATTTCCATTAATTTTTTAATTTACAAAAGTTTTATAAATTATAACTTTTGCACATACTAATCTTTATTGACTTTTTTCATTTAATTATATTGCTTGCATCCACTCATATAATTATATGTTACTATAGTTCATTTCATCGTAGCTATTATTTAATATTCCATTGCATAAATACATTATAATTTGTTTACTTTTCTGTTGATGACCACGATGGTTGTTTCCAGTTTTTAACTATCATAAAAGGGCTACCAAAGCCATTCGTTTTCAGGTCTACTGTTTTATATGTGCAGTAGATTTTATAGGCCAAAAGTAGCAAAAGTGCCTAAAGCACTTGACTGCTAACCAGAAGGCTGGTGGTTCAAACCCACCAGTCATTCCTTGGAAGGAAGATGGAGCAATCTACTTCCATAGTGATACTGCCTCGGAAACCCAAGGAGGGGTCACTATGAGTTTGTAGAACCATTTTTTTTTTTTATCAGATTAAAGAAGTTCCATTCCTAGTTTGCTGAGAGTTTTTAATCACGAATTTTATTAGGCTGATTTATTAGGTACTATTCCAACAAAAAACCAAACCCACTGCCATCGAGTTTATTCTGACTGACAGTGACCCTATAGAATAGAGTAGAATTGCTTGCCCCATAGTGTTTCTAAGGCTGTAAATCTTTACAGAAGCAGACTGCCTCATCTTTCTCCCTTGGAGCAGCTGGTGGGTTCAAACTGCCAATCTTTTGGTTAATGGTCAGATGCCTTAACCACTGCACCACCAGAGTTCCTTAAGCACTTTCCCAGTATCTATTAAATAATCATATGATTTTCTCCCTTATTTTGTTAATGTGAATTTAGACTTATAGATTCCCCTTCCTTCCTGGAATAAACCAGCTTGCTCGTGATGTATTATTGTTTCTGTAATTCTGGAAACTATTTATTATTATTACTGAGATTTTTTTTTTTTTCATCTTTATGTTTGGCCTGTGCTCCATTTTAATATGTCCTCATTAGGTGATAGTACCAAGGTTTTGCTGACATATAAATATGGTGGAAGTATCTGCCCCCTTTTTTTTCCTGGAAGAATTTGTGTAATATTGGTACTACTTCTTCCTTAAATGTTTAGTAAAAATTTCTGATGAAGGTATTTGAACTTAACTCCTTTTTTTCATGGAATTATATTTAATAAATGTTTTGCTACCATAATAGCCATATGATTATTCAAATTTTTAAAATGTATATTTTATTTGTTGTTTTAGTTTTAACTTATATTTTAACTTATAGGTATAAAATTTTTCATAATGCCTTATTATAATCAGTTTTGATTGTTATTTTTTCATTTATAGGTATAAACTTTTCATATCCTCTTATTTTTTAAAATATGTATTCATCTGTAGTGATGGCTTCTTTTTCATTCTTGATATTACTTACTTTGTCTTTTTTCTTTTCTTAATAATTAGTTTCACAAGAGATTTGCCAGTTTTATTAGTCTTTTCACTGAATTAACTTGTGGCCTTATTTTCCCTTTCTATTGTATATTTGTTTCTAATTAATGTATTTCTGCTCTTTATTATTTTCTTTCTTTCACTTTCTTTGAGTTTAATTGGCTATTCCAACAGCCACTCCTTGGAAGGAAGATTGGGCAATCTACTTCCATAAAGATTTACCACCTCAGAAACCCAAAGGGGGTCACTATGAGTTGGAGTTAACTCAATAGTGGTGAGTTTGGTTTGGTTTTTGATATATACATACATAGAGAGTTGTTAGGTGCTATTTTGACTTATAATGACCCCATGTGACAGAATAGAACTGTCTGTAATGTTTTCTAGGCTGTAATCTTTACAGGAGCAGATCACCAGGTCTTTCTCCCAAGAGCCACTGGGTAGTTTTGAATCTCCTATCTTTGGGTTAGCAGCTGAGCATTTAACCATTGAGCCACCAGGGCTTTCTCTCTATGTATAGATCTTCGTGCTGCAAATGGTTAGGCTGAAAGGTTGACAGGTCAAACAGACCCAGAAGCACCTCAGAAGATAGGTTTGGAGCTCTGCTTCAGAAGGCCTTGAAATACATATGGAACAGTTCTACTCTGCACACATAGGCACCATGAGTTGGAATTGACTAGACAGCAGCTATCAACAATATAGCATATGCCAACCATTCCATCCCTTCCAATATTTTTGTAAATATGCTATGCTAATATGTAAAAATTAATTGGTATAGTGACACTTATGAAAACACCTTCTGGCAGGAGGGAGTGGTTGGCAAACAAATGTGAAAGGTACATGTTATTTAAGTAAAAATACAGTACATACATGTAGCTGCATCTTATAAATTTTCATGTTTATTATTATTCAGTTAAAAATAAGTAATTTCCCTTGCATTTACTCTTTGAATTCTTTGAAATTTACTGACCTTTGCTTTATGGCCCAGTGTATGTTGAACTTTTGTAAATTTCCTATTTGTACTTGAAAAATGTGTGCTTTGCAGTTTTGTGATGCACCATTAGATAAAGTTACTAATCATATTGTTCTAAATATTGTTTTGTCTCCTTGCTTATCACTTACAGAGAGAAGTTATGTTAATAAACTCTAGTATGCCTATGAACTTTCTGATTGTCTTTTGTACTTTTGTCAAATTTGCTTTATATATTTAGAGGTCATGTATTGTATACATAAAAATTTAGAGTGCTTATATCCTTCCAGTGAAATGATCCTTTATTATTATAAAGTTTCTTTCTTTGAGTTAATGATATTTCATCTTAACGTTTACTTTATCTGATATTAATACAGCTACACCAACCATTTTTGGCTTACTGTTCCTTGCATCCCCATACTTACATTTCCAACCTTTCTCTATATTTTTATGTTGCATACATCTGTTATAAAACACAGGATTAAATGATTTAATTTTGTGTTCTTTTTTAAAATCCAGTCTAACAGTCTTTGAATTTTAATAGGAATCTATTCCATTTACATGTGATGTAATTACTGATATAGTGGAGTTTACTTTGACTATTGTATTATGTGTTCTATGTTTGTACTGTGTTTTCTTTTTGTTCTTTCATTTTGGTTGACTGAGTACTTTTTATTTTTCCCTCTATTAATTTGAAAGTTAAGCCATTTTTTTACACTTTTGTCAGTGGTTAGCCTAGAGATTACAACATGAACCTTTTGTTTATCAAATTCTAGTACTAATTGGGCTTTTCCTTTCTTTCTAGACAAATCAAACTCCTTTGAAAACTGTACTAAGTGCTTAACAAGGGCTATCCTATTTAGTTTAAAGTGCAGCAAAACGTGTCTAACTCTCTGCTGCCTTATATTCTAGATTTTCAAGTATTTTAATTCTTTTAAAATTAATAAGGAATTATTATTTCATATAGTTAATACTTATTTATATTTATCCACATTTACTATTTTCATTGGTCTCTATTTCTTTACCTTAAAGATGGCCGTAACTCTTGTTCAGAGTGTTCTCCCACATGTTAATCCTTCTATTTGTTGTTTTGGCTGATTCCTTTACAAAGATGTTTAATTGTATATTATGAGCTCATCCTTAGTTGGGTTTTCTTTCCTTTTGTTTTTCTTTTCCTTTTGTCTTGGATTGTGAAAATGTCCCTGTAGCAGGGTTTATATTTGGTTTTGCTTACTGCCCTGGGGGTTTACCTACTTGGGACTAGTCAGGGCTGGATTAAGGTATTTGAGGGCCCTAAACATCAATAATCTGTGGTGTCCCCACCTCTGCTTACTCACACATTGCAATGAGATATGTGAGTCATGTTTATAGGTATATATGTGGCATGGATGTTTGTGTTAGCTATCCTTTATGTAACTTCTTTTTAAATGTGACTATAATATTAGTAATTGAATGCAAAATGGCATATGCCATTTTCGTGGAATGAAATGAACTATATTATAACATTTTTAGTAGATGTGGGGTGCTAAAATTTTTACTGTATACCACATTTTCTGCAAAAAAGAATATTGCACATATTCTACAACAAAGAAAATGAGTCAGTGAACTTAGTTGTTTTAACAATCAATGTAAAATTCTGTTGATCTCCCACAATGAAAAATTTATTTTTTTACCAGCTGTGCTTTAAATGGCTTGTATTTTAATTTTGATGCTTGTTTTGTAATAAATGTTATAATTATAAATGAACAAGTGAAAATATGTCATAAAAGAAAATGTGATAATCAGAAGACAAACATGATAACAAATTACTATATATTATTTTTAGATAGATCTTTCCCCTCTAATGTGTTATAATTTAAAACATTTCTATTTTTTGCTCTTAAAAATTCTTCAATGATTTCATCACAAATAAACAGTTGAACAATATCTACTTCCGTACATAATAAGAATAATCAAGTCTTTCTTGAATCATTGTATGCTGAGGGGTTTTGAGTCTTTTTAAGGATAAAAATAAGCATTCTGTTGTACAATTTGTGATCATTAAAGTGGTTGTTGTTATTGTTATGTGCCGTCGAGTCTGCCCCGACTCACAGCGACCCCTTCTTGGGTTGCCGAGGCAATATCACTACGGAAGTAGATTGTCCAACCTTCCTTCCAAGGAGTGGCTGGTGGAATATATGTAAAACAATTTCAACATTGGGGAATATGATTTCATTTTATCTTCTATCATGGAATCATACATGCCTACATGAGTAAGATTTGTCTTTCCTGAAGCTAAACTTAGCTCTCATGTAAGAATAAAATTGTTGTACTTCTCCATAAAGGTTTGTATTTAAGTAATCAGGATAAGCCTGTACTAATTTCTTGGAATGCTTTTATCAGGCATGTACACATCGTTTAAGAAAAAAAGTTTATTTTGAAGAACATCATACACTGTCACTCTTCTTTTCATGCAAGATTCAAGTGTGTCAATGATGGTGTAGTATGTGGTTAAGTGAAAATGATCTCTGGCACTCAAAACTTCTGGAGCACTTCTGTCATTTACTTGTTTCTTTCTAATGCTTCTGTGATGGTGAATTGCTTGATAATCAGTATTTGGCAGTGCTTGCTTTATTGTGTTTTCAAACCTTTCAAAATCTTCTTTTAAATTATGTAAATACCTTGTTAATAATTAGTATAGATCTATGTAAATCTTTAAATTTCCTTCTGGATTTTGGAGATCTTGACTCATCCAGGGATCTCGGGTGGCATAGTGCCGAGGCATTTGACTGCTAACCAGAAAGCTGGCAGTTCAAATCCACCAGCCACTCCTCAGAAGGAAGGTTGGGCAATCTACTTCTGTAGTAATATTGCCTCGGAAACCAAAGGAGGGGTCACTATGAGTTGGATCTGACTCAATGGAAGTGGGTTTGGTTTGGTTTGGGTTTGACTCATCCAATGAAAATGTTGCAATATATTATTCCACATAACCAGCATAAATACATACTTGAGCATTTTACATACTGTTATGTCTGTAACATAACAGTATGTAAAATGCATAAATACATAGTGTTAGCATTTTGTTGTCAATGTTGTCAGCTTCTCTTTTGGTATTTGTGTGTGTGGGTGTGAGTTTGGTCTTCAGCAGTATTTTCTAAGACATCTAGAATCTGAGTGTAATTCCCAAGATTGCACTCATTATTACAGCCTATGCTTCCCAATATATTTTAAGAATTACCCATTGGTGACTAGAGATGAGAAAAAATGTGTAAAGTAACTGAACGGTATAAAAAAATTAACTGCTTTCAAACAACAATTTACTACACTATGTCCTACTAGATTAAATGATGGCACAACACATGGTATGAAAATGGCATATTTGTTATGTTCTAAAATTTTATGTTGCATGCATTCTCTTATAACTCTATGACATATTGGCGGCATTATAGGACTGTCCTGTAAATTTAGAAAAATCAATTTTGCAAACTTCACATAGTGAAGTACTTGATTTTCAATTTCTTCCCTGATATGACTTTTTTAAGCTAGTAAATGTGATAAATGCTTGACAGGTTTTCCATCTGTTGGAGATACATACCTTAAAACAATACTTAAATGATCTGTGTGAGAAAGATCAGGAGTGGAATTCACAGACAAACTAAAATATTGAGCTATACTTATTTCACTGAAAATAGTTGATTCTTCTTTGTTGTTGTTGTCGTTAGGTGCTGTCAGGCCAACTCTGACTCATAGGGACCTTATGTACAACAGAATGAAAACACTGTCCGGTCCTGTGTCAGCTTCACAATCCTTGTTATATCTGAGCTCATTGTTGTAGCCACTGTGTCAATCCATCTTGTTGAGGGCCTTCCCCTTTTTCGTTGATCCTCCACTTTATTCAGCATGATATCCTTCTCCAGGGAATGGTCCCTTCTGATAACATGGCCAAAGTAGGTGAGATGAAGTCTGGCCATTCTTTCTTCCAAGGAGCATTCTGGCAGCACTTTTTCCAGGACAGAGTTGTTCATTCTTCTGGCAGTCCATGGCATTTTCAGTATTCTTCGCCAACACCACAATTCAAAGGCATCAACTCTTCTTCAGTCTTCCTTGTTCACTGTCCAGCTTTCACATGCATATGAGGCAATTGAAAATACCATGGCTTGGGTTAAGCACGCCTCAGTCTTCAAAGAGACATCTTTGCTCCTCAGCACTTGAAAGAGGTCTTTTGCAGCAGACCTCTGATGTCTGATGTCTTGACTGCTGCTTCCATTGGTGTTGATTGTAGAACCAAGTAATATGAAATCTTTGACAACTTCAGTCTTTTCTCCATTTATCATAAGGCTTATCAGTCCAGTTGTGAGGATTTTTGTTTTCCTTATGTTGAGATGTAATTCATACTGCAGACTGTAGTCTTTAATCTTCACCAGTAAGTGTTTCAAGTTATCCTCACTTTCAGCAAGCAAAGTTGGGTTGTCTGCATATCCCAGGTTGCTAATGAGTCTTCCTCCAATTCTGATGCTATGCTCTGTTTTATATAGTCTGGCTTCTAGGATTATTTGCTCAACATACAGATTGAGTAAGTATGGTGAAATGATACAACACTGACACACTCCCTTCCTGATTTTAAACCATGCAGTGTCCCCTTGTTCTATTTGAATGATAGCCTCCTGATCTATGTATAGGTTCCTGATGAGCACAATTAAGTGTTCTGGAATCCCCATTCTCCTCAGTGTTATCCATAATTTGTTATGATCCACACAATCAAATACTTTTGCATAGTCAATAAAACACAAGTAAACATCTTTCTGGTATTCTTTGCTTTCAGCCAAGATCCAACTGACATCAGCAATGATATCCTTCATTTCATTTGCTCTTCTGAATCCAGCTTGCATCTCTGGAAGTTCTCTGTCAATAAACTGCTGCAGCCATTTTTGAATTATCTTCAGCAAGATTTTCCTTGTGTGTGATGTTAATGATATTGTTTGATAATTTCCACATTCTGAGATCACTTTTTCTTTTGAATGGGTACAAATACAGATCTCTTCCAGTCAGTTGTTCAGGTAGTTGTCTTCCAAATCTTTTGGCATAGCTGAGTGAATGCCTCCAGTGTGACATCCGTTAGCTGAAATAAAAGGTTTTCTGTCAATTCCTGGAGCCTTGTTCTTCACCAATTCCCTCAGTGCAGCTTTGACTTCTTCCTTCAATACTGTTACTTCTTGATCATATGCTGCCATGAACTGCCATGAAATGGATGAACATTGACCAGTTCTTTTTGGTACAGTTGACTCTGTATTCCTTCCATCTTCTATTGATGCTTTCTGCATCATTTAATATTTTGCCTATAGAATCTTTCAATATTGCAACTCGAGGCTCGAATTTTTTCTTCAGTTCTTTTATCTTGAGAAATGCTGAATGTGTTCTTTCCTTCTGGCTTTCCAAATCCATGTCTTTGCACATTTCATTATAATAATTTACTTTGTCTTCTCGAGCTACTCATTGAAATGTTCTGTTCAGCTTTTTTATCTTGTTGTTTCTTCCATTTGCTTTTAGCTACTCTCTGTTCAAGGGCAAGTTTCAGAGTCTCTTTTGACATCCATTGTGGTCTTTTCTTCCTTGCTTGTCATTTTAATGATATTTTGCTTTCTTCATGGATGAAGTTCTTGATGTCATTCCACAATTCATCTGGATTTTGGCCATCAGTGTTCAATGCATCAAATCTGTTCTTTAGATGGTCTCTAAATTCAGGCAGAATATAATCAAGGTCATATTTTGGCTCTCATGGACTTCTTTCAGTGGTCTTCAGCTTCACCTTGAACTTGCATATGAGCAGTTGATGGTCTGTTCCACAATCAGCTCCTGGCCTTGATTTGGCTGAAGGTATTGAGCTTCTCCACCACCTCTTTGCACACTGATTCCTGTTTACTCCATCTTGTGAAGTTTATGTGTATAGCCACTGTTTATGTTGTTGAAAAAAGGCATTTGCAATGAATAAGTCATTGGTCTTGCAAAATTCTATCATGCGATCTTCAATGTTATTTCTAACACCAAGGCCATATTTTCCAGCTCCCGATGATTGTTCTTTGTTTCCATCTTTTGCATTCCAATCACCAGTGATAATTAACACATCTTGATTATATGTTCAGTCAATTTCAAACTGCAGAAGTTGGTAAAAATCTTCAATTTCCTCATTTTTGGCATTTGTGGTTGGTGCTAAATTTGCATAACAGTAGTATTAACTCGTCTTCCTTGTAGGCATATGGATATTATCCTATCAATCATTGACAGCATTGTACTTCAGGATAGCTCTTGAAACATTCTTTGTGATGATGAGTGCCATGCCATTGTGCTCGATTTGTCATTCCCAGGATAGTAGATCATATGGTTGTCTGATTCAAAATGGCCCAAATCAGGCCATTTTAGCTCAGTAATGCCTAGGATATCAATCTTTATGCATTCACTTTCATTTTTGACAACTTCCAATTTTCCTTGATCCATATTTTGTACATTCCGTATTCTGATTATTAGTGGATTTTTCATCTGTTTCTTCTCATTTTGAGTTGTGCCACATCAGCAAATGGAGGTGCTGAAAGCTTTACTCCATCTACATCATTAAGGTTGGCTCTACTCTGAGGAGGCACCCATTCATTCACCAGTCATATTTTGTGTGCCTTCCAATCTGAGGGGCTTGTCTTCTGGGACTATATTGGACAGTGTTTCAGGGCTATTCATCAAGTTTTCCAGTGATATATCAGACAGTGTTTCACTGCTATTCCTAAGGTTTTCATTGGCTAATTCTTTGAGAAGTGAATGGCCCCTTCCTTCTTCTGTCTTAGTCTGGAAGCTCCACTAAAACTTGTCCACCATGGGTGACCCTGCTGGCATTTGAAATACTGGTGGCATAGCCTCCAGCCTCACAGCAACATACAAACCACCACAGTATGACAAACTGACAGATAAGTGGTGAGATCCAAATTTATCATTTATCAATTAATTCTTCACAAGTTGTTTTAGACATGTACAACGGGATGCTCTTTCCTGTGTTACCTTAATTAGAGATGTGACCTACTAAACGTAGATCATACTGAGCAATAAGTTAAAGTAAACTCTCAAGATTTCCATTTTGTGGAGACCCAAGCACTTCATTTCTTCCTCAAAAAGATAGTCTGGATCCAGCAACTGTTATAATGACAGCTAGCTCTGGTGGCATAGTGCCTAAGGCACTTGACTGCTAACCAGAAGTTTGGCGCTTCAAACCCACCAGCCACTCTGCAGAAGGAAGACTGGGCAACCTACTTGTAAAGATTTACCACAATGGAAACCCAAAGGGGGTTGCTATGAGTTGGAATCAACCTGATGGTAGTGAGTTTGGTTTGGTTTAGAACACATTGCAAAAAAGCTTTCCAATACTGATGTTCTTCATTAATTTGTGTTCATGAGTTGAGCCAAAACTATGTCTTTGGTTTACATAGGACAATTTAAGATTTCTGTGAGTTGAAATGTTTTCATGTTATCAATCATATTCGAGTTGCATCAATTGCTAAAGCCATCTGTAAAATTGAGAATCAGATGATTTAGGACTGAATAGTTTGAAACAAAACAATACACAGTTGACTGATGGAGAATACAGTAGCTATTCCTTCTTATAATTCTTACATTAGCTTTGCATCCTAGAAATATATTCTGGTTATAGAACTTTGCTTGTTTACCATACAGAAATATTTGACTTGAATTTTCAAATGGTCTATTGTAATGCTGATTATCACTTGGCCTTCTTTTGATCCAATGATTTACATCACTAGAAGAAAAAGTATTTCACAAAGCAGAATCTGTAATTTCTGTTGTTTATGAGGTCTTCAGATGTGTGATAATTTAAAATTCTAAAAGTTTCACTTTCTATACCATTATTATTATTATTTTTTCACTTCAGAAAGGAATGGATGTAGAATTTGGAACAAATTCTGTTATATTTGTGTTGTTATTATAATTTCAGCACTAGCAGTACTAGTACAATGATATGTATCCATTAAACTCAATTTGCATTCCGTTCAGTGGAAGAAGTCTCTTCTGATTTATTATGTTTAAAAAAGAATGTTAATTTTGAAATTTGTCACAAATCCTTTTGTTATCTTCTGCAAGCTATTTTTCTTTTTGCACTCTATATAATGTTTGTGATTTTATTTTACCTGAATATTAAATTATATCACTTTTAAAATGTGGCTCTACTGTTGCAAATAAATTTGAATAGTTGCCTAAGGCATTTGACTACTAGCCAGAAGGCTGGCAGTTCAAACCCACCAACCACTCCTTGGAAGGAAGATCTACTTCTGTAAAGATACTGCCTCGGAAACCCAAGGAGGGGTCACTATGAGTCAAAAACGACTCATGAGAGTGCACTGAAAATAAACAAGATTTATAAAACAAGTAAAATTTCAAAAATAAAATTTGTATTTGAAATAAGTAAAAAAATATGAGTTGGAATATGGTAATTGTTTTTTTTCTGCAGGTCTGAGATAGTCCAAAGAAAGAGCACTTGCAATGGAATCAGAAATGATTTCATTCATTTGTTGTATGATTTTGTAGGTGGGTCTTTGTCGGATCTCCAAGAATTTTTTTTTTTTTTTTTTGGTCTGGAAATAACACTTAAAAGCTTGAGCACTAACTTTCTGTCCTTTAATGCTGTGTCATCCTAGTTCATTGGACTACTACTGATAACTAACAGGGGCAAGAGTGATTTCAAAGAGCATGACACGAATACAAGGGTATTCTCAATCTGAAGATGCACTTCGGTATGCACTTTGTACAGGCCAAGACTATGTGATGTGACAATAGTGCCACCGGTACATCCTTAAGTGGTTGATGAGAGAGAACTGAATGTGATATTATACCTGATTGGTCCAAAATGAAAAGGACGAGGTAATTATTATTTTATACTAAATTTATAAAATGTAAATTTTATTTCTTTGTGGAATTGTTCAATTCCCATATTTGGAGGTACCTAAGGAATCAACTTGACGGCACTTAATAACAGCAATAACATAATTGATGTAACAATTGCACTGCTTTTTGTTGAACAAGTTTGTTTTGCAAATCATAACAATATCAGTCAATTTCTTAAAAGAAAGTCAGTCCCAAGGGAAATTGAAAATAAAATACATTTATATAATTTTTATTATATAAATATAGTGACTCCTCCTTGGGTTTCCGAGGCAGTATCACTAAGGAAGTAGATTGCCCAACCTTCCTTCCAAGGAGTGGCTGATGAGTTTGAACTGCCAGCCATCTGGTTAGCAGTCAAATGCCTTAGGCACTATGCCACCAGAGCTCCTGTAAATATCTATTTGATTTATTTCCTTGAGGAATTGTTCAATTTCCTTATATGGAGATATGTAATTATTCTGATAAAATATGAATGTAATGTTCTGATAAATGCCCTTTTATTGCTTTCTTGGAAGATGAGTTTAGAAACATTGTTTTGCATTGCTGCAAAACAAAAACATATTTGGCACAATAAATAAATATTGAATTTTATGTCCTCTTAATGTCCCTAATACCATATTTATTAGCGTATAGAGTAATATCAAGCACTGTGTCCCATGAAATAGATAATAAAAAATGAAACTCACTTGCTATATAAAACTTTTCATATTAGATTAATATTAATATTCTAATTTTTTTAAAAAATGTTTTTAATATTAGCATTATATTGAATTTTTACCCATGTTAACCTAACCCATTGCTGTCAAGTTGATTCTGACTCAAAGAAACCCTATAGGACAGAGTACAACTGACCCGTAGAGTTCCCAAGGCTGTAAATCTTTATGGATTTACAGCCTTGGGTTTGAACTGGTGGGTTTGAACTGATGACCTTTTGGATACCAGCGAAGTGCTTATCTATGTTATTATTATATTAAATGTATGCTACATTGTGTTCACATTATGTCAAACATATCTTAAAGTTATAAATATTATTGTTTACAAAACTTAGGACATAACTCTATATGTAAGTGCTATACAGTTAAAAAGTAATTTTACTGAATTAATGGCAATGATTGACATATAGGACGTGGACAAGGGCATACCTTTGTGTTTGTATCATGGCAAAGAGTATTGCTGGCCCTCCAACTGGAGTTGCTGGATCAGCAGACATGGATGTACAAGACTGTTCTCTCAAAATGTATCAGGGACCTGCTATCTATTAACACAATCTGTCCTTGCTCAGAAACTGCTCATTGGATTCCATATTGGGTGAATGTAGCAAGAGTTAGACTCAACAGCTCACCCTTACCTCTTGTTTATTTGAAAACACGGTATACTCCCAAGGGACTTGTCAAGATACAAGTTTGAATTGCATGGGAGGGGACTCTAGGAGACAGATACTAACCAAGGTGTTGAAGTGGTAGGGGCTTCAAAGCTTAAACAATGTGACCCTGAGTGAACTTTATTCTCAGCATGCACATTCTCACGCAATGGAACTGGTATCAATTTCATTTAGTACCCTGCTGGTTCCCTTCCACTAAAGTGCTCACCTTTCCTTGTGCCTTGTCTGCTTGGCTTCTATGGGTCTTTGCTTTGGACAAAAATGGTGGGCTGTTTTGTTAATGCCCTAAGCATGTGCTTACCTTACTTATTGAATTATTGGTCCCTGGGAGTAGTACTAATACTTCTGTCTGTGGAATTCCTACACCAAATGCCTAGTGTTAACTCTGACTCCACATCCACTCATGATACCAATGCAGGTTTGGGGTTTTGATTTCTCCTATAAGAACTCTTATTTTATTATTGAGAACCACACAAGGTGAATATTACCTTGGTCAATGGATTGAGTTTTTATAGCTTCTTTTTTTATAAAGTGGGCAAACTTTTCAGTATACCAAATCTATGCTGAGGATATTCGTTCTAGCTCTACATCTGTGGTTCCAAGATCATACCACCTATTGCTAAATGTTCGCTGCAACTCAAATCCATAGCCATTAGTTTAGGTATCAGCTTGATACACTTTTGGGACATCATGGTGTCAGATAATATGCTGGCTGTCCTGATTTTGGGCTTCTTGTTCCTTTTTGGCACACGGGGATTACCCTGTCCTTTTGATTTTGGCTACATAGTTCTATTTTTTGAGGGGAGCCTTGTTTCTGATACTACTAATGCGTGTTCATCTTTAGTATAGTGTAATTTTAGGGTAAATTCGTAGAAGGAGAAAAGGAATAAGTATAGCAGTGTCTCTATGTCAGAATTGGTAACAGTGCTGCAATAGCAGTCATTCTTGGAGTTGTAAAAGAGAAAGGGAAGAGAAATGAAAGGAAAATACATCTGGCCCAGAACTATTCCTATTTAAAGCTACTTTGAGCAGTCAACAGTGTAATTTTATTCAGTTACACATGGTCCAGCACTGTACTAAGAATTTAAAAGCACTATCTATCACATTTAATCTATATTACAGCAAACCTATGAAACAAGTGTTATTGTTCTCTTTTTATAGGTGAGGAAGCTGAGGCACAGATACATTGACTTTCCCAAGCTCATACAGCTCTCAGTTGGCACTGCCAGGATTTGAACCAGGTCTGTGTGCTTCTAGTATCCAGACAATAAAGCACTTTGTCATCTTGCCTCTATAGGCAAGGCATGACACACTCCTTGCACTGAGGAGCAGCCCAGGGGACTATGATACTGACTGGTCCTTGTTATAGATCAGTGAAGCATAGAATATGCTCTTTTGTTTCTATGGACTACAGCCTCCCCATGTGTTGAGGCACTGCTCAGATTTTATAGCTTTTCCTTACTCTGAGGAGATGGTAGAAGGCAGGGAGAGTGAAAAAGAGGGATGCTCAGGGCTTGGCAAACAAACCTTTTTTAAAGGCAGACACACAGACCAGCCAATGAAAAGGCATATTCAGAGTCAGTGACTAGAAAAAAATTCAAGCAATTAAAAGAACCGAGAAAAACACTAGAAAATAAAAATAATGATTGATAGCTTTTAAGTGATTGTCCTGTTTTGATTGAAACACCTCTATTTTTTAAAACACAGATTTATTGAGAAATAGCTCTCATATCATATAATTCATCTACTTAAAGTGCACAACCCAATGGTTTGTAGATTGTATACACATACTTGCAACTTTCACCACATTCAATTTTAGAATATTTTTATCAGCTCAAAAAGAACCCTCCAACCTCCTTCCACCAATCCTAAGAAACCACTGATCTACTTTCTGCCTCTATAGATTTGCTTATTCTGGGCATTTCATATAAGTAGAATAACATAGTATGTGATCTTTTTGGAATGATTTCTTTCACTTAGCATCAGTACTTCATTCCTTTTTATGACTGAATAATATTCCTCGTATGGGTATATCACGTTTGTTTAACCACTTATCAGTTCATGGACATTTGGGTTGTTTATACCTTTTGAATGTTATGAGTAATGTTGCTATATACACTCATGTAGAAGTTTTTATGTGGGACGTATGTTTTCCTCTTTAGGTATATGACTGGGAGTGGAATTGCTGAATCATACAGTGACTATGTTTAATATTGTGAGAAACTGCCAGACTGTTTTCCAAAGTGACTATACCATTTTACCTTCCCACCAACAGTGTATGAAGGCTCTAACTTCTCCATATTATCAACATTTGTTATTGTCTGACTATTTTATTCTACCCATACTAGTGGGTATGAAGTGACATCTCATTGTGGTTTTGATTTACATTCCCTGACGGCTAATAATGTTGAACATATTTTCATGTGTTTTTCTGCCATTTCTACCTCTTCTTTAGAAGAAGGTCTATTCAGATTCTTTGTTCATTTTTGAGTTTAGTTATTTTTATTTTCAAGTTGCATAAGTTCTTTCTATCTTCTAGATATAAGCCCTTATGAGATTTATGATTTGTAATTATCTTCTCCCATTCTGTGCCTTACCTTTTTACTTTCTTTATAGTGTACTTTGAAGTGCAAAATTTTAAAATTTTTATGAACTTCAATTTATCTCCCCCCTCCTTTGGTTGCTTGTGCTTTTAGTTCATATTTAAGAATCAAGGTTATGAAGATATACTCCTGTGTTTTCTTTTTTTAAAATGTTTTATAATTTTAGCTCACACATTTAGACCTTTGATTTTTGCATATGTTGTGAGGTAAGGGTATAACTTCAGTTCCCACCCCCTCCCAATGTGGCTATTCAGTTCCAGCAACATTTGTTGAAAAGAATATTTTTCCCCATTGAATGGTCTTGGCACCATAATTGAAAATCAGTTGACCATAGATTCATGTGTTTATTTCTAGACTCTTGATTCTATCACATTTATCTATATGTCTATACTTAGTCAGTATCACAGTCTTGATTATTGTTGCTTTGTAGTAAGTTTTGAAATTGAGAAATATAAGTCCTACTACTTTGTTCTTCTTTTTTTCAAGATTTTTCAGGAACACTTGCGATTCCATATAAATCTTAGAATCAGCTTCTCAAGTCCTACAATGAAGTCATCTGAGATTCTGATAGGGATTGAGTTGAATCTGTAGATCAATTTGGGAAGTATTGCCATTTTTAACAATATTAAGCCTCCTAATTCATGAACATTGGATTTTTCTCATTTATTTAGATCTTTAAAATTTATTTCAATAATATCTTACATTTTTCAGAGTATAAGTTTTAAACTTATTCCCTTTTGATGCTATTTTAAGAGGAATTATTTTTTTCATTTGATTTTTGGATTGCTTGCTGTTAATATATAAAAATATAGTTGAGTTTTGTATATTGTTCTTGTATCTGCAGCCTTGTTGATCTTATTTTCCAGTTCTAATAGCTACATAACAACAACACAACAACAATAGTTTTTAATGGATGCCTGAGGATTTTCATCTTACAAAATGTTATGGATTGAATTATGTTACCTAAAAATATGTGTTGCAAAACCTAACCTCATACCTGTAATTATAATCCCATTTGGGAATGGGTTTTCTTTGTTATGTTAATTAGGCAGCATCAGTATGGGATGTGTTTTAAGCCAGTCATCTTTGAGATATAAAAAGCAAGTTAAGTGCAGAGAAGCAAGCACAGAAGGAAGAGGAGATGCCACATGGGATCTCCAGGGAACCAGGAAATAGAAGTTGAAAAGACACAGGGACATTATCCCAAAGCCAGCAAATAGACAAAGACTTCCTCTAGAGCTGGCAGCCCAAATTTGGGCTTTAAGCTTCCTAAACTGAGAGCAAATCAGTTTCTGTTTGTTAAAGCTACCTACCCCCTGGTGGTATTTTGTTATAGCAGCACTAGATAACTAAGATACAAGGTCCTGTCATCTTCAAACAGAGAAACTTTTACTTCTTCCTTTCTAGTCTGGAGGCCTTTTATTTCATTTCCTTGCCTAATTGTGCTGTCTGGAACCTTCAGTATAATGTTTAACAGAAGTGGAAAGAATAGACTTCTTTGTTTTGTTCCTGATTATTAATTAATATGATCTAGGTCTAGATTTATCATAGATGCCATCTGGAGCTCTGGTAGCGTAAGGAGCTCTGGTAGCGTAGTGCCTAAGGCACTTGACTGCTAACCAGAAGGCTGGTGGTTCAAACCCACCAGACACTCCTCGGAAGGAAGGTTGGGCAATCCTACTTCTGTAGTGATACTGCCTCGGAAACCCAAGGAGGGGTCGCTATGAGTCAGGGCCGACTCGACGGTACATAACAACAACTAACAAGCCATCTGTCAGGTTGCAGAAGTCAGCCTGAATAATATTGTGTTTCTCCAAAATATATGTGCCTGTGAATGGGACCTTGTTTTGAAGATGTTATTAGTTAAGTTTACATGAGGTCATACCGGAATGGGGTGGATTCTAATCCAATCTGAGTGGTGTCCTTATAAAATAGGAGAATAGACACAGAGGAAAGACAGCCATATGAGGACAGAGTAATGCTGCAGCTGCAAGCCAGGTAATGCCTGGGACTACCAGAAACTGGAAGAGACACAAAGGAACTTTCTCTTCAGAAGGAACATGACCCTGTTGTCACCCTAAATTTGGACTTTTAGCATCCAGAGATGATAAATTTATGTTCTTATAAGCCTATCTAGTTTGTGGTACTTAGTTTTGGCAATGTACTGCCATCCAATCATGAGCCCTATATGTTTTCCTGGGATTCTGTTTCAACCCACGTTTTTTAAATTTGGACAGTAAGTTGGCCATCCAGTCTTTTTCTCTAGAAGAAGAACCCCACCTGACTGGGTCTACATACCCTGAAGCCTGAAAGAGTAACTCCTCATATTATTCTCCCTCCAACTGCCTGGAATAGGTTTTTGCCAAATACGCTTGATCACCATTTGTCTAGTTATCATGTTATGCTGTATGCCTCAACATGTTTTTATGTTGCAGTGCTATTTGCATCTTGAATTAGAAACCGTAGCCTCTGTACTTGCACCATTAGACTGCAAACTTTAGGGCCTATATAGGTGGGGTAGTTTTCCATGGTTTCTTGCACTACCCTACTACTAAGGGTAGTCCAGCCTCAGTGCTCAGTGTGGTGAGGATACTTCAAGTCCCCTAGTCACTCTTGCCTAATGAGGACATTTGTTTTACCCCCATAACAGACTGCCCCTTTCTCTAGATTCAGAGCAAAATAATCCATAATTTCTTTTAATTGTTGTTACTTGAATGTAATAAGAGGGCACAAGGCAGAAATCTCGAAGTTTAGTCTGATAGCAATCATTCATAATCATTCCAACAGCCTAAAACATTGATTTATGATTTCAGAGGACTTATAATCTCCTGGTATTTTTGATCCACAATATATTTTTATGCCTTATTTGTGCACTAAAATATTCCTATACACTAACTTCCTAGTTGACATTTCCTTTTGCTCATTATCAGCTTCCAACTTCATATTCCAGGCAGTTGTCAGGAGCAGCCAGTCTCCACCATCATAGCCATGCCTTCAGTGCTGTTTTCAATGCTGCCTTGAAACAGTATTTGACACTAGCAAGGATTCCTATTGCTGCCAAATCAAAGCCTGTATTTGGTAAAAATTGTCTTTGTTAATTTACTTGAGACACAGGGAGCTTTTGTTGTGTTAGAGGGCTTGCATTATAATAAAATTCTGCCTTTAGTATCTGGACACGTGGGAGTGGGTTAAGAGGCTTGCAATTACCTCTATATCTGATTGATATGTACTTCATAATTTGGAGTTATTTCTTCTGTAAACCTTTCCTGACACACGTCCAAGAGGCTGAGTTGGCTACTCTCTGCTTTATGCTTCTCCATAACTTGGCCGTACTATTATTCTAGCTTCTGTATTCCTTGGACACATAATTATTCTAGCATACTATTATAGCTATGAACCTGTTTGTGTTTCTTAACTTTAAACATCCAAAGAACAGGGTCAATATCTTATTGATCTTTATACCTCAGTACCTAGCAAGGTCCTGGCATTGAGTAGGCACTCAGTAAGTTGTTGACAGACAAAGGATCTTAGTCTGTGCGTGCATAGCCAAAGAAAAAGGAGAGGTTGAGGACATAACTTCATGATCCAGGTACAAGATTATTAAGCTAATCTTAATTAATTAATTAATTAATCTTAATTAAGTTTAGAGTAGAGCTGGAAGTGAGACAACTTAAGCAATGTTTCTCATGTTCCAAGTAAAACTCCCACCTTTTTACTTCTGTCATTGGATATTTCCCTACCCCCCTGGAACAATTTGGCCATTATTTAAGTCCTTCATTTTAATTTATGATTAAGGGCATATTTTAATAAGATTAAAATATGTAGTAAAGAAAGCACACTTTAAGTTTGTAATTGTCTATCTTCTATCTTGTAAAGTTCCTTGACTGCAAAATGAACATTTACAATTTAATTAAATCAAGATATGCTTTTATATTTTTACAAAATGAATAGACAAAAGGACTGGTGATTGTACATTTTTACTGGATATGTTCTAAAAATCATATTGCTTTTTAGTGTTTTACGGTAAATGATATGGTATTTTATTCTAAGAATTCTTTGGATGGGGGTGGTGAGGACAGTGGTCCTTCAGGATGTTATCTGGTCTGTTAGGCTCTCTAGTTAGATGCATTGGATGCAGGGCCTTGGGAAGTGGATCAGAGGGCAGATAAATGGAGACTTAAATATTTTATCCTGAACTTCTATAGAATCTGAATAATTTACATCAAAATTTATCTTGTTATACTTTTCACACACACACACACACACAAAGCCAGTAAGTATAACATCCACCAACCAATTCACTCTTCTTTCTTCTTGTTAGGTGCCATCGAACCGATTCCAAGTTACAGCAATCCTATGTCCAACAGAACAAAACACTGCCTGATCCTGTGCTCACAATCCTTGCTATGCTGAGCCCATTGTTGCAGCCACTGTGTCAATCCATCTTCCCCTTGAGGGAAAGTGAGGGTCTTCCCCTTTTTCACTGAACTTCTACTTCACCAAGCATGATATCCTTTTCCAGGGACTGGTCTTCTCTGACGACATGACCAAAGTAGGTGATACAATGTCTGGCCACTCTCACTTTTAAGGAGAGTTCTGGCTGAACTTCTTCCAAGACAAATTTGTTTGTTCTTCTGGCAGTCCATGGTCCTTTCAGTATTCTTTGCCAACACCACAACTCAAAGGCATCAACTCCTCTTCAGTCTTCCTTATTCATTGTCTAGTTTTCACTTGCACATGAGGAGATTGAAAATACTTTCTTCTTTCCTCTTTCTTAGTTCCCTTTAATCCTGAGAAGCCAGATTTTATGTATCAAGTATGGGGGAAAAACATTAAACACATAAACTTATAGGGAGAGACTTCCTCTCTTTCTTTTATAAAATAATACTTTTTAATGTTTTTGGTAAAGGTTTACACAGAAATTTAGGTTCCCATTCAACAGTTTCTACACAAGTTGTTCAGTGACATTGGTTATATTTTTCACAATATATGAACATTCTCATTTCCACTCTGGATGTTCCATTTCCATTAATCTATTTTCCCTGCCCCCTTATATTCTCAATTTTGTTTTAAAGTAATTGTTGACCATTTGGTCTCATATAGGTGATTTTTGAAAAGAGCATGGTACTTATGGGTGACGTTCATTATTTTGGGGGCCAGTTTTTATTTAACTACAAGGTGACTTGCGGGGTTAGTTTCATTTTCAGGTTTGAAGAATGTATCAGGGCAACGGTATAGACTTACTGTTAGTGATGGAGTGTAGTTGACACAAAACCTGCCCCTCACCCCCCATGAAAAGGAAATTATAGGCAGTTTGGGGAGTCAGAGGAGGAAAGGAGGAGGAGGAGTTAGCCAGAAGCCTCAATGCATAACTGGGACCACTCTGTTGTAATCTCATCTCACTCCCCATAATGGCCTTTATTTTTCAATCCTGGGAGAATAAAAAAAGCTTTTTTCAATCACGGCTTAGATAGGAATAAACTATCTCTTCCAGAGTTTCTGGGAATAGTCAGCCAGGTGTAATCCTTTTACTTTTCACAAGGTAGAGACAAGTTTTCTACTATCATGTAATGTCACCATTTAATTATAGCTTAAAGCAAATTCATAAAACAATAAATGCTTCAAATATAGAGTATTCAAGTTTCTTCATTAAAAAAGTAGCAAAAAAGAAAAGAAAAATAGGGACAAGTACATAGAAATCTAATACATTATTATATATTATATATTCTTTGGCAATATTCATCTATTGTTAGGAGGGTTCTGAATCACTAAACTTAGCTATGTTTTATAGGTTATGCTGAGGATTACACTTCTTTTCTTAATTTTTTAAAATTAATGATCTTATTATGTTGCCATACATACAGATAAATTCATTTCATTGGACTGAAGAAATAGTTTATTATGTACATGAGGGCTAACTATACATCACACACTGATACTGTTCAAAAAAAAAAAAAAAAGAGTATAAACAGATATGAATGATTAGAGGACATAAAAGCTTTCCAGAAAACTGAATATGTAACAATACATTTTGAGGGCATTATCGGGTGTAGTTCCACCCTTTTGATTTAGCTACAAGCATTTTGCTTTCATCTCTTTTTGGGAATAGATTGCTTAAGGAAAATACTAGTAATGTCTGTGGAGATGGATTAATGAATTCCATTGCTGACTGGACTCCCACTCAATCTGATAAATCAGTGGATTTGTGGTTTCTTACATCAGCAGAGCCCATCAATTAAAACACATACTGCAATTAATGTGTTTTTAATTATAAAGACTCTGTATAGGAAACTATCACAGAGAGAGAGTAGGGAGTTCTGGTAGCGTAGTGCCTAAGGTACTTGACTGCAAACCAGAAGGCAGATGGTTCAAATCCACCAACCACTCCTTGGAAGGAAGGTTGGGCAATCTACTTCCATAGTAATACCAACTTAGAAACCCAAAGAGGGGTCACTATGAGTCAGGTCTGACTTGACGGCACATAACAACAACAACAACAACAACAACAACATAGAGTAAGTAATGCATGTTTAAAAGGCACATTAAGATACATTAAACTGGGACTCTAGGCAGGAAGCGGGAAGCCAGGGCCGAAGGCCAGAACAGGTAAGGGGAAGGCCAGAAAGTGACAGAGAGTATTTGAACAGCTAAGGAAGATGAACTTATCTGTCAGCTTGTCGTACTGTGGTGGCTTGCATGTTGCTGTGAGGCTGGAGGCTGTGTCATCGGTATTTCAAATGTCAGCAGGGTTGCCCATGGACAGGTTTCAGTCAAGCTTCCAGACTGAGACAGACTCAGAAGAAGGAAGAGGCCATCCACTTCTCAAAGAATTGCCCAGAGAAAACCTTATGAATAGCAAAGAAACACTGTCTGATACATTACTGGACAACTTTATGAATAGCCCTGAAGCATTGTCCAATACAGTGCCAGAAGATGAGCCCCTCAGGTCAGAAGGCACTCAAAATATGAGGGGGGAAGAGCTGCCTCATCAGAGTAGAATTGACCTTAATTATATGGATAAAGTAAAGCTTTTGGGACCTCCATTTGCTGACGTGGTATGACTCAAACTGAGGAGAAACAGCTGCAAACATCCATTAATAATTGGAACATGGAATGTATGAAATATGAATCTAGGAAAACTGGAAGTTGTCAAAAATGAAATGGAACACATAAAGATTGATATCTTAGGCATTAGTGAGCTGAAGTGGACTGGTTTTGGCCATTTTGAATCAGACAACCATATGATCTACTATGCTGGGAATGAAAAACTGAACAGGAATGGCATGGCATTCATCATCACAAAGAATGTTTCAAGATCTATCTTGAACTACAATGCTGTCAGTGATAGAATAATATCCATACACCAATAAGGAAGACCAGTTAATATCACTATTATTCAAATTTATGCACCAACCATCAAAACCAAGATGAGGAAATTGAAGATTTTTACCAAATTCTCTAGTCTGAAATTGACCAAACATGCAATCAGGATGTGCTGATTATCACTGGTTGTTGGAATACAAAAGTTGGAAACCAAGAAGAATAACCATTAGTTGGAAAATATGGCCTTGGTGATAGAAATAACACTGGAGATTGCATGATAGAATTTTGCAAGACCAATGACTTATTCCTTACACATACCTTTTTCAACAACACAAATGGCAGCTATACATGTGGACTTCACCAGATGGAGTACACAGGAATCAGACTGACTACATCTGTTGCAAGAGGCAATGGAAAGTCTCAATATCTTCAGGCAAAACAAGGCCAGGAGCTGATTGTGGAACAGACCATCAACTGTTCATATGCAAGTTCAAGTTAAAGTTGAAGAAAATGAAAACAAGTCCATGAGAGCCAAAATATGACCTTGAATATATCTCTCCTGAATTTAGAGACCATGTAAAAAATAGATCAGATGCATTGAACACCAGCGACCAAAAACCAGAGGAATTTTGAGATAACATCAAGAATATCATCCATGAAGAAAGCAAAAGGTCATTAAAAAGACAGGAAAGGAAGAAAAGACCAAAATGAATGTCAGAAGAGACTCTGAAACTTGCCCGTGAACAGAGAGTAGCTAAAGCAAATGGAAGAAATAACAAGATAAAAGAACTGAACAGAAGATTTCAAAAAGCAGCTCGAGAAGACAAAGTAAATTATTATGATGTAATGTGCAAATACCTGTAGATAGAAAACCAAAAGGGAAGAACACGCATGGCATTTCTAGAACTGAAAGAACTGAAGAAAAAATTTAAGCCTCAAGTTGCAATATTGAAAGATTCTATGGGGCAATCTACTTCCGTAGTGATACTGCCTCGGAAACCCAAGGAGGAGTCACTGTGAGTCGGGTCTGACTTGATGGCACATAACAACAACAACAACATGGACAAAATATTAAATGATGCAGAAAACATCAAAAGAAGATGAAAGGAATAAACAGTCACTGTACCAAAAAGAATTGGTTGATATTCATCTATTTCAGGAGGAGGCATATGGTCATTAGCCAATAGTTTTGAAGGAAGAAGTAGAGCTGCACTGAAGGAACTGGTGAAAAACAAAGCTCCAGGAATTGATGGAATACCCACTGAGATGTTTCAACAAACGGATGTTGCACTGGAGGCACTTACTCGCCTATGGCAAGAAATTTGGAAGACCTGGCCAACTGACTGGAGGAGATCCATATTTGTACCCATTCCAAAGAAAGGTGATCCAACAGAATGTGGAAATTATCAAACAATATCATTAATAGCATGCACCAGTAAAATCTTGTTGAAGATAATTCAAAAACACTTACAGCAGTATATTGACAGAGAACTTCCAGAAATGCAAGCTGGATTCAGAAGAATATGTGGAATGAAGGATATCATTGCTGATGTCAGATGGATCTTGGGGAAAAGCAAAGAATACCAGAGAGATGTTTACTGTGTTTTATTGACTATGCAAAAGCATTTGATTGTGTGGATCATAACAAATTATGGATAACATTGACAAGAATGGGAATTTCACCAGGAGGCTGTCATTTGAACTGAACAAAGGGACACTGCATGGTTTAAAACCTAGAAGGAAGTGCATCAGGGTTGTATCCTTTCACCATGCTTATTCAATCTGTATGCTGAGCAAATAATCTGAGAAGCTGCACTATATGACGAAGAATGTGGAATCAGGATTGGGGAAAGAATCATTAACAACCTGCGATATGCTGGTGACACAACTTTGCTTGCTGAAAGTGAGGATTACTTGAAGCACTTTCTGATGAAGATTGAAGAACACAGTCTGCAGTATGGATTATACCTCAATATAAAGAAAACAAAAATCCTCACAACTGGACCAGTGAGCTGCATTACGATAAATGGAGAAGAGATTGAAGTTGTCAAAAACTTCATATTACTTGGTTCTACAATCAACACCAATGGAAGCAACAGTCAAGATATCGGAAAGATATCAGATGACGTATAGCACTGGGCAAATGAACTGTGAAAGACCTCTTTCAATTGCTGAAGAGCAAAGATTTCACCTTGAAGCCTAAGGTGTGCCTGACACAAGCCATGGTATTGTCAATAGCCTCATATGCATGTGAGAGCTGGACAATGAATAAGGAAGACTGAAGAAGAGTTGATACTTTTGGGTTGGGGTGTTGGTGAAGAATGCTTAAGTACCATCGACTGCTAAAAGTACTAACAAATCTGTCCTGGAGGAAAGGCAGCTGGAATGCTCCTTGGAAGCGAGAATGGCCAGACTTCATCTCAACTACTTTGGTCATGTGATCAGAAGGGACCATTTCCTGGAGAAGGATATGCTTAGTAAAGGGGAGGGTCAACAAAAGGTGGGAAGGCCCTCAACAAGATGGATTGACACAGTGGCTACAATGATGGGCTCAGGTATACCAAGGATCATGAAGCTGGCACAGGACTGGGCAGTGTTTTGTTCTTCTATACATAGGGTCACTATGTGTTGGAGACAACTTGGCAGCAGCTAACAACAACAACAACAACAAACTAGGACTCAAATGCTCTATGTTTGAGCTCCAAGTTTGCCTGCTTAACTTTTGGAGTACCCGTCTTCTCATCTATAAAATGAAAATAATAACACATGTCTTAGTTAACTCATAAGATTGCTATGAAGATTACAATGAGATGAGGCAATGCAAGTAAATAGTGAACTATTATTGTTATTTTTTGATCAAACATCTTTTAACTGGCCAAACCAAAAGTAGAGACAAAGGTGTATCAGGATCAACTGGGGCAGTGGAGAAAGATGGATGGACATTAAGACTAATAAGGAGAAACTTCTTTGGGTTTAGTTTGCCAGAACTATTAATACTATTCCCCCCACCCCCCGCTACAGGATGTTTGATTTTATTTCAAGGGAAATGATAAGGTTTGTTTACTCAGTTTCTTACACAATTATTCTGATTCAGAGCACCTTTCCCTTTTATTCATATCAAATCTCAGTGAACTATCAAAGTAGATTGCCATGTTTTAGAAGAATTGTTATTTTTTTATAACCAATTAAGATATAATTCGTAAACTATACAAGTCAGCAATTTAAAGGATATAATTCAGTATCTTTTAGCACATTCACAGAGTTGTGCAGCCATCTTGGCAATCAATTTCAGAACATTTTTATCATCTTCGAAAGAAACCTAGTACCGACCTTCTAAAGATTAAATTTTTATGTGCTTCCAAAGACTTCTCCAAAAGAGTCAAAAGAGAACCTACAGATTGGGAAAAAATATTTGGTAATAA
>NW_006921704.1:4217341-4226507 GCF_000298275.1 Orycteropus afer afer | reverse complement strand
TTGAACCGCCAGCCTTCTGGTTAGCAGTCAAGTGCTTTAGCCACTATGCTACCAGAGCTCCCTTAGTAGCATCTATCATGTTAGTAGCATCTATCAATGATTAATGACTGAATAATATTCCATTGTATGAATATACCACATTCTATTTACCCATTCATTTGTAATCAGACATTTGAGTTGTTTACACAATTTGTGTAGCACAAATAATGTTGTCATGAACATTCATGTACAAGTTTTTATGTAGACATATGTCTTCATGTTTCTAAGGTACATGTCTAAGTGGAATTGCTGAGTCATACAGTAAGTCTATGTTTTACCTTTTGATGAGTTACTACACTGTTTTCCAAAGTGGTTGTACCATTTCACATTCCTGTTATCAGTGTTGTTAGGGTTCTAATTTTTCTGCATCTTCACTAACACTTGTTATTATCTGCCTTATTATTATTATTATAACCATCCCAAAGAAGAGTTGACACTGTTGAATTGTGGTGTTGGACAAGCCACTGAAAAGACCATGGACTGCCAAAGAATGAACAAATCTGTCCCAGAAGAAGTCAGTCTTCTGCTGACTTCCAGTGCTCCTTGGAAGTGAGAATGGACAGACTTTGTCTCACTTGCTTTGGTCATGATGTAAGGGACCATTCCCTGATATGGATATCAGGCTCGTTAAAGTGTGGGGTCAGTGAAAAAGGGGAAAGCCTGCAACAAGATGGATTGACACAGTGGCTGCAAGAATGGGCTCAGGTATAGCATGGATTGTGAGGTTGGTGCAGGACCAGGCAGTGCTTTGTTCTGTTGTAAATAGGGTCACTATGAGTTCAAGCTGACTCTGGCACTTAACAACAACAACAACGGGTGTGAAATAGTATCTCATTGTGATTTTGATTTTGATTTACCTGATAGCTATTGATATTGAACTTTTTTCATGTTCTTATTGATCATTTGTATATCTTCTTTGGAGAAATGTCTATTCAGATTCTTTGTTCATTTTTAAATTGTGATATTTTTCTTTTTTATTGACTTGTAAGAATAATTTTAGGAGCTCTGGTAGCGTAGTGCCTAAGGCACTTGACCACTAACTAGAAGGCTGGTGGTTCAAACCCACCAGCCACTCCTCGGAAGGAAGATGGGGCAATCTAGTTCCGTAGTGATACTGCCTCGGAAACCCTAGGAGGGGTCGCTATGAGTCGGGTCCGACTTGATGGCACATAACAACAACAACAACAACAAGAATTCTTTATATTCTAGAAAAAAGTTCCTTATTAGATACATGATATCCAAATATTCTATCCAATTCTGTAAGATGTTCTTTTACTTTCTTGATTATGTCCTTTGAAGCACGAAAGATTTTAATTTTGGTAAAATTCAATTTTTATATATATTTTCCTTTTGTTGCTTGGACTCTTGGTGTAATATCTAAGAAGTTTACTTAACCCAAATTCATAAAGATTTATTCCTTTTTTTTTCTCTATGAGTTTATACTTTTAGCTCTTATATTTAGGTTTATATTCCATTTTGAGTTTTTTTGTTTTGTTTTGTTTACAGTGGCAAGAAGAGATCCACCTTCATACTTTTTCATGTGGGTATCCAATTGTTCCAGCAGGATTTATTGAGACTATTTTATTCTCCTATTGAATGGTCTTGACACTTTTGTCAATAATCAGACCTAAATGTGAGGTTTTGTGTCTCAATTCTATTCCATTGATCTATATATCTATACTCATGCCAGTATCACACTATTTTGATTACTGGAACTCTGTAGTAAGCTTTGAAGTAGGGAACTGTGAGTCTTCCAATTTTGTTCTTTTTCTATATTATTTTGGCCATTCAGGGTCTCTTGTGTTTCCAAATAAATTTTAACGTCAACTTGTCAATATCTGCAGAAAAGACAGCTAGAATTCTGGTAAGTATTGTGTTAAATTTGTAGATCAGCTTCAAGAGTATTGTTACAATAACAATAATTAGCATTCCAATCTAAGATCATAGGATAATTTTCTATTGAGATAAATCTTTAATTTCATTCAGCAATGTTTTGTACTTTTCAATGTATCGATATTGTAAAATTGCAAATAATTTGTAAAATTTATTTCTAAGTTTTTATTCTTTTTGATGCTATTGTAAATGGAATTGCTTTCTAAGTTTGATTTTTGATTTATTTGTTGCTAGTATTTAATGTTATCATTGATATAATTCAATTTGTGTCTGCAAATTTTCTTTTCAGTTTCTACATGGTGCCTAAGGCATTTGACTGCTAACCAAAAGGCTGGCAGTTCAAACCTACCAGCCACTCTTTGGAAGAAAGGTTGCGCAATCTACTTCCGTAGTGATACAGCCTTGGAAACCCAAGGAGGGGTCACTATGAGTTGGATCCGACTCCACGGCAGTGAGTTCTATTTGGTTTTGTGTCCTTTTTTTGTTCTGCTATTCCTCTTTAACTGCTTTCTTTTACATTAAGTGAATATTTTCAGTATATCATTTTAATTCCTTTATTGAATTTCTTTATAAATATTTTATTTTTTCTCTCAGTGGTTGCTGTAGTTATGTAGCACTGCCCTAACAAAAGATAACACAGGTGGGTGGCTTTAAAGAACAGAAATTTATTTCCTCACAGTTCAAGAGGCTAGAAGACAAAATTCAGATCTTGTAGGAGGAGGTCCTTCTTTTTATATTTCAGCTTCTAGTAGCCTGCACTCCTTGGAGTTCCTGGGCTTATAGATGCATCTGCTTACGTGTCTGTCTTCATACAGTGAATGTCTTTGGGTCCATTCTGATCTTTTAATAACCCAGAAGTGACTAGGTTTAAGACCTACCCTACTCTCATTAACATAAAAAAAATAAACCACTGTTTACAAACAACAATCCCTGGGTAGTGCAAATGGTTAATATACTAGGCTATTAACCTAAAGGCTGGAGGTTAATCCACCCAGAAGTGCCTTAGCAGGAAAATCTGGTGATGCACTTCTGAAAATTCAGCCATTGGGAAAAAAAAAAAAAAAAGAATTTTAGCAACTCTTAAAATTTTTTACATTAAAAAAAAAGAAAGAAAAACCAGCTCTATTCTGGTGGTATAGTGCCTGAGGCATTTGATTGCTAACCAGAAGGGTGGCAGTCCAACCCACCAGCCAGTCCTTGGAAGGAAGATTGGGCAATCTTCTTCTGTAGTGATACTGCCTCGGAAACCCAAAGGAGGGGTCACTATGAGTCAGATCCGACTTGATGGCAGTGTGTTGCTATTACTCTGACTCACAGGAGGTTCCCATGAATTTAAATTAACTCAATAACAACTGGTTTCGGTTTTAATTTTCAAACAGGTGCAAGGATTTCAACACTTATTTTTTGGATACAAAATTCAATCCATAACATCATATCTATTTTATCAGAAACGACTTCATATTTATATGAATTTAATTTCTGTGTGATGTGGAAACATTATTCCTATGTAGCTGTATTCTTTTCACCCTCTTTTATGCTATTATTGTTATATATATTATATCTATATATGGTACAAAACCAACAAAAATAACATTATAATCATATCAGTGCATTGTTATAACAACACTTTATTACATATAATTGCATGCCTTGTAAAGAAGCTGAGAGAAGAAAGGATAGCGTATATATACATTTATAAAGTTTGTTGCATTAATCTCCTTATTTACTATTTCTGGTCCTCTTTGTTTTTTCCTATATGTTTGATTTCCTATATGGCATGATTTTCTTAGTCTAATACAGCTTTCCACCTACCTCCTTTCTTTGTATTGGTATCGACAAATATATTACATTCCTACATGTCAAAAGTCTAAACATACATTTATATACTTACTGTTTCATATAATTGCTTTTCAAATAAGTTATGAGAAAAAATTTATATTGTTTTTATCATTATGTAATTACCTTTAGTAGTTCTCTTTGTTTTTTTCATGCAGAATTGAATTACTAGCTGAGATCACATGCTCCTACTCAAAGGACTTCTTTTAATATTTCTTGTCTATGAGTCCAATAGCAACATATTTGCTCAGTTTTTATTTTTCTAGAATGTCTTCATTTAATCTTCATTCTTAAGAGATAGTTTGGTTGGATATTAGATTCATGATTGCCTTTTTTTTTTTTTTTCCTCTTGACACTTTGAATTTGTTATCCCACTACCTTTCCTTCCCTTGCTTCTAATGGGGAGTCAGATAGTAATTTACTGGGATTCCCATGGATGTGACAATATTTTTTATTATGATGTATCTGAGTGTGTTTATCTTATTTGGAGTTTGCTGAACTTCTTGAATGTGTGGATTAATATTTTTAATCAAATTTGGGAAGTTTTCAGCAATTCTTTCTTTCATTCTTTTTTTTTTTTTAAGATCTTTATTGTGTTTGGGTGAAACTATTCATTTTCCATACAGCAGTTTATACACATTTTGTTTCATGACATTGACTGTAGTCCCCACAATGTAACAGCTCTCTTCCTACTTCCTCCCTGTAGTTACCTTTTCCCTGTGTCCTTCTTTTCTATGCATGCCTGCCCCCTGAGCTATCTCCCTGTGCCCATACTGCCTTTCTGTTCTCCCATGATTGATCGTTTCAATTACCTGGTATAAATGTTCGTCACCCTATATGTTTGACTGGAAGCCACAGGCTTGAGTTCAATTCCAGGCCTCAAGAGTAACCCAGGGCCATAGTCTTGGGGGTTTCACCAGGCTCTATCAGACCAGTAAACTTGGTCTTTTTTGTGATTTTGAGTTTTGTTCCACATTGTTCCACCATTATATCCAGGATTTCCTGCATTGATCCCTTTCTGAGTGGTTGACAGTGGTAGCTGGGCACCATCTAATTCTTCTGGTCTCAGAGCCATATAGGCTGAGGCTTGCATGGTCCACTAGTCTCTTGGACTAATTATTTCCATGCATCTTTGGTTTTCTTCAGCAGCACTGGTGGCATAGTGCCTAAGGCATTTAACTGATAAACAGAAGGCTGGAGGTTCAAAACCACCAGCCACTCTTTGGAAGGAAGGTTGGGCAATCTATTTCCATAGTGATACTGACTCAGAATCCCAAGGAGGGGTTGTTCTGAGTCAGATCCCACTCAAGGCACTGAATTTGTATTTTTGTTTGTTTGTTTCTCTTCATTCTTCTTTGCTCCAGACAAGGAGAGACCAACTGTTGCATCTACATGGCTACTTGCAAACTTTTAAGACCCCTGTTGCTACAAACATTGTAGAACAAAGTTTCTGTGTAGTATGTTAGGTCAGTTGAGCTGGATGTTCCCCATGACCATCATCCTGAGCCTTCAGGTCAACAACTTGCTATATCAGTGTGGTTGACTGTGTCTAAGATGTTATCATAACTTTGCTCCCTATTAGTTCTATTTATATGGACATTCTTACAGCACATACAAATATGTATATAGAAATATCATCTGCCAACTTTATACATAAAGAGCTCTGGTGGTGCAGTGCCTAAGGCATTTGACTGCTAACTAGGAGGCTGGCGATTCAAACTTTGCAGAAGGAAGATGGGGCAATCTACTTTCGTTAAGATTTACTGCCTGGGAAACCCAATGGGGGTCACTATGAGTCATAATCGACTTGATGGTAGTTTTTTTTTTTTTTTAAATTCTTATATATGATCATGGGTATACTCCATGATGGAAAAAACTGGAGTGATATGGGGCCACCAGTCAAGGAATGCAGCAAGTCTCTAGAAACTAGAAAAGACAAGGAAATAGATTCTCCCCTAGAAGCTCTAGAAGGAAAGCATCCCCACCTCTACTTTTATTTTAACTGTAAGACCCATTTTAGGAGCTCTGTGGCATAGTGGGTAAACATTCAACTGCTAATAAGAGGTTGTCAGTTCAAACACACCAGTTCCTCCATGGGAGGAAGATGAAGGAATCTACTTTCATAAAGATTTACAGCCTTGGAAACCCAATGGGGGTCACTATGAGTCAGAATTAACTCAATGGCTGTGAGTTTTGTTTAGTTTTGGTTTAAGACCCATTTTGTCCTTTCTGCCTCCCAGAACTATAAGGTAATATGTTTGTATTGCTTCAAGCCACTAAATTTGTGGTAATTTGTTACAGCAGCAATAGGAAGCTAATGCACTGATCATTTACTGTTTGGCTTCAATGGAGCCCCAGCTTGTATATACCAGGCTCTGGGATGAAAGCTACTCAAGCATGATTTACACTTAATTTACTCAATTCTCATTTCACAGATGAGAAAAATTAGCCTCAGAGAGAGGAAATGAGTAGACCTCATAAACTCCTTGAGGAGTGTGGTCAGGATGGTTGGAGCTGGCATGTGGAGGCTGCTTGTCTGCCTCCAAAGGCTTCACTTCAGACCAAAGGAGGACTGCTTCCCTACTGGGACCTGGTAACAGAGCTTCAGAAAAGAAGCCCTCTTGCAAATCTTTTAAGGAATAAACAGATAAGCAGCTATATACATATAGGTATGATATGTACCGTCGAGTCAGACCCGACTCATAGTGACCCCTCCTTGGATTTCTGAGGCAGTATCACTACAGAAGTAGATTGCCAACCTTTCTTCCAAGGAGTGGCTGGTGGGTTTGAACCGCCAGCCTTCTGGTTAACAGTTAAGTGCCTTAGGCACTGTGCTACCAGAGCTCCTACATATAGGTATATATATTTATATATTAGTTATTAAAGCAGGAATATGTTAAATATATTGGTTGAAAAGGCAACCTGAAATTTTGTTTACAACATTAATTTTTGAAACAAAACTTTCTTGAAAAAAACATTGTAGAAGTAAATTTTAAAGAAGGTGGATTGACTTATAAACTCAGAATCAGTGGGATCTAAGAAAGTTTAGCTCCATTTTTATGTTCTGACATATTATACTTCTTAACAATATAAATCTATCCAGAATATTATTGCCTTGAAACTTATAGAACACATGAAATAACAGCCTTAAAATTCAGAGCAAAAACTGAAGAACTAAAAGGAGAAATAGACAAATATACAACTATAGTTAGGAACCTCAAATAACACCTTTTCAGCTACTGAAGGAACTACTAGACAGAAAATCATCACAAGTATAGAAGATCTGAACATCACTAACAAACAGGATCTAGTCAACATATATAGAACATTCCATCAACAGAAGTAGAATACACATTTTTTTCAAGAGCCCATGGAACATTCACCAAAATAGATGATATCCTGGAACATAAAAAAAATAAAGAAAGAATTGAAATTATACAGATTATGTTCTAGACCACAATGAAATAAAAGTAGAAATCAAAAGCAGAAAAACAACAGGAAAATTTCTAAATACTTCTTGGAAATTAAATAACACATTTCTAAATATTCTATAGGTTATAGAGGAAGTCTCAGAGGACATTGAAAAAACATAAACTGAATGAAAATGAAAATACAACATATCAAAATATGTGGGATGCAGCTAAAGTGGTGTTGAGAGGGAAATCAATAGCACTAAATATTTACATTAGAAAAGAGGAAGGGCCTGAATTTAATAATCTAAGTTCCTACCTCAAGAACCACATAACAACAACAACAAAATGTATTTTAAAAATATGTGGGATGCAGCTAAAGTGGTGTTGAGAGGGAAATCAATAGCACTAAATATTTACATTAGAAAAGAGGAAGGGCCTGAATTTAATAATCTAAGTTCCTACCTCAAGAACATAGGGAAATAAAAGCAAAATAAACTTAGAGCAAGAAGAAAGAAGGAAATATTAAATATAAGCAGAAATTATCATTTGAACATAGAAAAATAATACAGAAAAAAATCAATGAAACAAAAAGCTAAGTTTTTAAAATAATCATTAAAATTTATAAACACCTAGCAAACTGACACAAACAAAAAGAGAAGATACAATAAAATGAAAAACTTTTGCTCTATATGACACAATGTGGATAAACATTGAAAACACGTTGAGTGAAGTAAGTCAGTCACAAAAGGACAAATACTATATGATCTCACTTATATGAGATCTTGATATATATATATATATATATACACACACACATACATACATACATATATATTTTATATATATATAAAACATCTCAAGTTAAAAGAACTGAAGAAAAAATTCAAGCCTCAAGTTGCATTACTGAAGGAATCTATGGGGAAAATACTGAATGCCACAGGAAATGTCAAAAGAAGATGAAAGGACTATATAGAGTCACTGTACCTAAATGAGTTGGCCAACATTCTGTCACTTCAGGAGGTAGGATACGATCAAGAAATGATGGTATTAAAGGAAGAAGTCCAAGCTGCACTGAAGGCACCAGTGAAAAACAAGGCTCCAGGAAATGACAAATACCAACTGAGATGTTTCAACAAAGGAATGCAACTCTGGAAGCTCTCACTCAAAGAAATTTGAAACACGGCTACCTGCCAACGAAAAGGAAGAGATCCATATTTGTGCCCATTCTAAAGATAGGTGATCCAACAGAATGCGGAAATTATAGAACAATGTCATTAATATCACATGTGAATAAAGTTTTGCTGAAGATAATTCAAAAACAGTTGCAGCAGTACATCTACAGGGAACTAAGCCAGACTCACAAAGGACATGGAATGATATCAGGCTTGGTAAAGAAGAGTGTTGGTGAAGAATGGGAAGACCCTCAATGAAATGGATTGATGGAGTGGCTGCAGCATTGGTCTACATGGTTGGCACAGGACTGGGCAGTGTTTTGTCCTGTTATACTCTGTGACTTGCAACCAACTAAATGACACCTAACAACAACAACATATGAGATTTTTTTTCTTTTAATTGTGATTTGGGTGAAGATTTACAGAGCAAATTCGCTTTCCATACAGTAGTTCACACACACTTTGTCTCATGACACTGACCACAATTTACCACAATGCAACAGCTCTCTTCCTACTTCCTCCCTGTAGTTACCTTTTTCCCATGTCCAACATAGGTTTGCTGTACTGTAGCATTATGATAAATGGAGAAGAGATGGAAGTTGTCAAAAACTTCTGGTTAGCAGTAAAAGAATACATGTTCTTGGATATGCTCCCCACTTCATAGACATACCTAATTGTTCAATCTTTCCTCCCATCTATCCACCCATATACCCATGTTTTCCTTCACTGACAACACAGTACTGTATGTGCAAAAGGGTTCATCTTTGTTGTCTGTACCTCCCATGTACCTCTCTATGTCTTTCTCTTCCTCCA
>NW_006921704.1:4207271-4215891 GCF_000298275.1 Orycteropus afer afer | reverse complement strand
AATAGTGCTTTGCTTATCAGAGGTCTCTTTCCTTTTCATATAAAGTTAGTGACTGGTTTTTCCATATCCCTAAAGAATGTGGTGAGATCTGGATTGGGATTGCATTGAATGTATAGATTGCTTTGGGTAGAATTGACATTTTCACAATATTCAATCTTCCTATCCACGGGCATGGCATGTTCTTCCATTTATGTACATCTCTTATGGTTTCTTGAAATAGTTTTTTGTAGTTTTATTTGTAGAGGTCTTTTCTGTCCCTGGTAAGATTTATTCCCAAGTATTTTATTTTTGTGGTAGCTATTAGAAACGGTATTGATTTCCTTATTTCTTTTTCAGCAATCTCTTTGCTGATGTAGAGGAATCCAACTGACTTTTGGATGTTGATCTTATATCCTGCTACGATGCTAAATCTCTCAATTAGTTCCATAGATTTTTGACTGAGTCTGTTGGGTTTTCTAGGTATAGGATCATATCATCAGCAAATAGGGATAGTTTGACTTCTTCCTTACCAATTTGGATGCCTTTGATTTCCCTTTCTTGCCTTATGGCCCTGGCTAGGACTTCCAGTACAATGTTGAATAGAAGTGATAGCGGGCATCCTTGTCTAGTTCCTGTTCTCAAGAGGATTGGTTTCAGTCTCTCTCCATTGAGAATAATGTTGGCTGTTGGTTTTGCATAAATGCCCTTTATTATGTTGAGGAATGTTCCTTCTATTCCTGTTTTGCTGAGAGTTTTGATCAGGATGGGTGTTGGATTTTATCAAATGCCTTTTCTGCATCAATTGATATGATCATGTGCTTCTCCTTTGTTTTGTTTACGTGGTGGATGACGTTGATTGTTTTTCTAATGTTGAACCATCCTTGCATACCTGATATGAACCCCACTTGGTCATGATGAATGATTTTCTTGATGTGCTGTTGCAGTCTATTAGCTAGGATTTTGTTGAAGATTTTTGCATCTATATTCATGCGGGATATTGGTCTGTAGTTATCCTTTTGAATGATGTCTTTGCCTGGTTTTGGTATCAAGGTTATGCTTGCTTCATAAAATGAGTTAGAGAGGATTCCATCCTTTTCTATGTTTTGGAATAGTTTTAGTAGGATTAGTATCAGTTCTTCTCTGAATGTTTTGCAGAATTCTCCAGTGAAACCATCTGGGCCAGGACTGCAAATCCTGGTTTTTAGTTGGTAATTTTTTGATGACCTGCTCAATTTCTTCTTTTGTGATGGGCCTGTTTAACTTTTCCACATCAATCTGTGTTAGTTTAGGTAAGTGGTGTGTTTCTAGAAATTTGTCCCTTTCTTACAGATTTTCAAATTTGTTGGAGTACAGTTCTTCATAGTATCCTGATATTATTCTTTTGATTTCATTTGGTTCTGTTGTGATGTCACCCATTTCATTTCTTATTTGTGTTATTTGTATGAATCAGAGCTCCTGTTATGATCTATAGTCATATGTCAAATGAAGTCATATAAAGTCATATGACAAATGAAGTCATATAAAGTCATATGTCATATAAAGTCAAATGTCTTTGCATAGTCAGTAAAACACAGGTAAACATCTTCCTGGTATTCTTTGCTTTCAGCCAAGACCCACCTGGCTGATATTCCTTGTTCCACATCCTGTTCTGAATCAGGCCTGAATTTCTGACCATTCCCCGGCAATATACTACTGCAAACATTTTTTAATTATCTTCAGCCAAATGTTACTTGTGTATGATATTAGTAATATTGTTTGATGATTTCCACATTCTATTGGATTACCTTTTCTTGGAATGGGCACAAATGTATGGATATTTAACATTTTATAAAGGTCCCTCAAATTAGTACATGATTAAAGATTTTGAGATTTGTGACAAGAACACAAATTTACCTATTCAATAACACAGATGTACATAAAGAAGTATACTTTCTTTATTTTATTTGAAATCAATCTCATCTTCTCAAGGCACTCTTACTTCCTAAGATGTCTAATCCAATTTAAAAATTTATCTGAGCCATTAATTTAGACAATTGCTTTAGATAGTGCTCAATCTTCTGAGTTAATTAAAACAACAAAACTGACAAAAAACAAAACAAAACAAAAACAGTTGCCATTGATCTAACTCCAACTTCTGTTTCTGTCCTCCTTGGGTGAGTGTTACAAAGCTCTTTTAGCTCTGCCAATAAGTGCTCAGAGTCACCCCACCCCACCAGGAAGCTTCCTGCTTGAAGGCTCTCTGCTGTCTCTTGCTCCCTGAGTCAGCAAGACTGGTTCCGTCAAGTGCCTGGAGGCACCCCAGTCCTCCAGCAATCTTTTCCAAAAGTGTTCATCCTTTTTGTTCTGTGAGCTGGGAAGCCCACTGTGCTGTCTTCTGGTGGTCTTATGGTTCTGCTGCTCACTATCTCTTTCCATAGCCAGTGTTACAGCTCTCTCTCTCTCTTTCTCTTTCTGTCTGCTGTGTCTAGGAGGTCCTCAATGCAGGGATTCCAGGTCCAAAAGTCCAGCTCCACTCCCAGCTCTTCTTTCTTGGTGGCAGTCAAGTCTCTCTCTGCTTGCCTCTCTCTCCTTTTATGTCTTATAAAATAAAAGATGTGACTAAAGCAAGAGTGATGACTTTAATAAGTGTGTGACTTGAATGCATCCCACTGTAATCCACATTAACATAATTTAATCCTGCCTCATTAACACATAGAATTCAGGATTTACAACACATATACAATGACAAATAATTACATCAGATCACAAAATGGAGGACAACTACAGCATACTGGGAATCAAGTCAAGTTGACACATAACCCTAGCCATCACAGGTTCCATTAACCTTATTTTTTGATCCCACCCAGTCATTGTGTGGGAGTTACAAGTCTATGGCTAAAAGGACTATGTTAAGTAATTCAGTGCACCATAACTACAACTTCTAAAATTTAAAAGGGACAATTATCAAGTGTTTGAAAAGATAAGGAATTCTGAAACTCATTCTTTCTGGTGGGAGAGTAAATTGATTCAACTATGTGGAAAATGCATTTTGTGTCTATTAACATGCATCTTTTAGATGATCCAGCAAATTTTGTTAGTTATTTACTCAACAAAACTAAGTAACATATTTTCTATAAGATGTGCATATGAATACTCATAGTAGCATTATTTGTAATAGCTCAAAACAGAAAACAACCCAAAAATTCATCAACTGAATGGATAAATAAACTGTAGTATATTCATATTTCATGTTACATTTCAGTTCACTAATGCTTAGGATATCAGTCTTTATGAATTCCTTTTCATTTTTGACAACTTCCAATTTTCCTAGATTCATACTTCATACATTCCATATTCCGATTGTTATTGGATGTTTGCAGCTGTTCCTCCTCAATTTGAGTTGTGCCACATCAGCACATGGAGGTCCTGAAAGATTTACTTTATCCTGCTGAAAGTACCATGGACTGCTAAAAGAACAGGTCTGTCCTGGAGGAAGTGCAGCCGGAATGCTCCTTGGAGGTGAGAATGGCCAGACATCTTACATACTTTGGTCATGTTGTCAAAGGGAGAATTCCCTGGAGAAGAATGTCCTGCTTGGTAAGGTGGAGGGTTCGATGAAAGATGGGAAGGCCCTCAACGAGATGGATTGACATGGTGACAGTGGTGATGGGCTCAAGTAGAGCAAGAACCATGGAGTTGGCTCGAGACCAGGTGGTGTTTTGTTCTGCTGTGCATAGGGTTGCTATGAGTCAGAGATGACTCGATGGCACCTAACAACAACAGCAACATATTCATAAAATGGAATCCTACCCAGTAATGAAAAGAATCATCTACTGCTACATGCACCTATTCTGGATAAATCTCACAGACAACATTTAGCAAAAGAGTTCAGTGATAAAATAATTCAGACGCTGAAATGTTCATGCTCTTTTATTCTTTTTATATGAAATTAAAAGAAAAACTTGATTATGGTGATAGAAGTCAAGGTCATGGTAGGTGAGATAGGGTAATGATTGGGAGGGTAAAATAAAGTTTTTTAAGGTACTGTTGTTAGGTGTGGTCGAGTCGGCTCCAACTCATAGCAACCCTATGTACAGCAAAACAAAACACTGTCCAGTCCTGTGCCAACCTCACAGTCCTTCCCATACCTGAACCCATTGTTTCAGCCACTGAGTCAATCCATCTTGCTGAGGGCCTTCCACTTTTTCATTGATCCTCCACTTTACCAAGCATGATATCCTTCTCTAGGGAATGGTCCCTTCAGACAACATGACCAAAATAGGTGAGATGAAATCTTGCCATTCTCGCTTCCAAGGAGCAGTCTGGCTGCACTTCTTCCAGGGTGGATTTGTTAGTTCTTCTGGCAGTCCATGGTACTTTCAGTATTCTTCACCAATACCACAACTCAAAAGCATAATCTCTTCTTCAGTCTTCCTTATTCTTTGTCCAGCTTTTCACATGCCTATGAGGTGATTGAAAATACCATAGCTAGGGTTAGGCACACCTTAGTCTTCAAAGACATATCTTTGCTCTTCAGCACTTTAAACAGGTCTTTTCCAGCAGACTTGCCCAGTACAATACATCCTCTGATGTCTTGGCTCCTGCTTCCATTGGTGTTGATTGTAAATCCAAGTAATATGAAATCCTTGACAACTTCAATCTTTTCTCCATTTATTGTGATGATGCTTATTGATCCAGTTGTGAAGATTTTCATTTTCCTTATGTTGAGCTTTAATCCATACTGCAGACTGTAGTCTTTAATCTTCATCAGTAAGTGCTTCAAGTCATCCTCATTTACTTTCAGCAAGCAAAATTATGTTGTCTGCATATCATATGTTGTTAAAGAGTCCAATCCTGATGCCATGTTCTTCTTCATATGGCCCAGCTTCTTGGATTATTTGCTCAGCATACAGATTGAATAAATATGGAAAAAGGATACAACCATGATACACTTCCTTCCTGATTTTAAACCATGCAGTATCTCCTTGTTCTGTTCAAATGACAGCCTCCTGGTTCATGTACAGGTTCCTCATGAGCACAATGAAATGTTCACGAATTCCCATTCTTCTCAATGTTATCCATAATTTGTTAATTAAAATAAAATAAAATAAAATGCTTTTGCATAGTCAATAAAACACAAGTAAACATCTTTCTGGTACTCTTTGCTTTGAGCCAAGATCCATCTGACATTAGCAACAATATCCCTTGTTCCAAGTCCTCTTCTGAATCCAGCTTGCATCTCTAGAAGTTCTCTGTCAATATATTGCTGCAACTGTTTTTGAATTATCTTCAATAAGATTTTACTTGCGTGTGATATCAATGATATTGTTTGGTAATTTCCACATTTTGTGGGATCACCTTTCTTTGGAATGGATACAAATATAGATATCTTCCAGTCATTTGGCCAGGTAGCTGTCTTCCAAATCACTTGGCATAGCCAAGTGAGTGCCAGTGCAGCATCCATTTGTTGAAACATCTCAGTGTGTATTCTGTCAATTCCTGGAGCCTTATTCTTTACCAATTCCTTCAGTGCCACTTCCACTTCTTCATTCAATATCATTGGTTCTTGATCATATGCCACCTACTGAAATGGATGAACATCAACTAATTCTCTTTGGTACAGTGACTCTGTGTATTCCTTCCATCTTCTTTTGATGTTTCTTGCATCATTCAATATTTTTCCCATAGAATCTTTCAATATTGCAACTCCAGTCTTGAATTCTTTCTTCAGTGCTTTCACCTTGAGAAATGCCATGCATGTTCTTTCCTTTTGGTTTTCTAACTCCAGCTATTTGCACATTTCTTTATAATAATTGACTTTGTCTTCTCGAGCTGCTGTTTGAAATCTTCTGTTCAGCTCTTCATCTTGTCATTTCTTCCATTTGCTTTAGTACTCTCCACTCAAGGGCAAGTTCAGAGTCTCTTCTGGCATCCATTTTGGTCTTTTCTTCCTTTCCTGTCTTTTTAATGACCTTTTGCTTTCTTCATGGATGATGTTCTTGATGTCATCCCACAATTCATCTGATTTTCAGTCACTGGTGTTCAATGCATCAAATCTATTTTTTAAATTGTTTCTAAATCCAGGAGAGATATAATCAAGCTCATATTTTGGTTCTAATGGACTTGTTTTAATTGTTTTCAGCTTCAACTTGAACTTGCATATGAGCAGTTGATGGTCTGTTCCACAATCAGCTCCTGGCCTTGTTCTGGCTGAAGATATTGAACTTCTCCATCACTTCTTCCCACAGATGTAGTCAAACTGATTCCCGTGTACTCTATCTGGCCAAGTCCATGTGTATATGTTGTTGAAAAAAGGTATTTGCAATAAGTCAGTCATTGGTCTTGCAAAATTCTATTATGCAATCTTCAGCGTTATTACTATCACCAAGGTCAAATTTTCCAACTACCAGTGATTCTTCTTTGTTTCAAACTTTTGCATTCTGTCACCAGTGATAACCAGCACATCTTGATCACACATTTAGTCAATTTCAAACCGCGGAATTTGGTAAACATCTTCAATTTCCTCAGCTTTGGCTTTGGTGGTTGGTGTGTAAATTTGAATAATATTGGTATTAACTAAGGAGCTCTGGTGGCATAGTGCCTAAGGCATTTGACTGCTAAACAGAAAGCTGGCAGTTCAAACCCACCAGCCACCCCTCAGAAGGAAGGTTGGGCAATCTACTTCTATAGTGATACTGTCTTGGAAACCCAAGGAGAGATCACTATGAGTTGTATCTGACTCCACGGCAGTGAGTTTGCTTTTTTTTTTCTTTTAGTATTAACTGGTCTTCCTTGTAGGCTTATGGATATTTCATCCTATCACTGATAGCATTGGACTTCAGGATAGATCTTGAGCAAGGATAGATCTTTGTGACAGCAAATGTCACGCCATCCTCTTCAATTTGTCATTCCCAACTATAGTAGTTCATATAGTTGTCTGACTCAAACTGGTAAAACCAGTACATTTCAGCTCTATTGCCTTATTGTTGCTGTTGTTGTTAGGTGCCGTTGAGTCATGTCTGACTCATAGCGACACTATGCACAGCAGAACGAAACACTGTCCAGTCCTGCAGCAGCTCCATGATCTCTGCTATACTTGAGCCCATCGTCACAGCTATTGTGTCAATCCCTCTCATTGAGGGCCATCCTCTCTTTCGTCAACCCTCCACTTTATCAAGCATGATATCCTTCTCTAGGGAATGGTCCCTTTTGACAACATGTTCAAAGTAGGTGAGATGAAGTCTGCCCATTCTCACTTCCAAGGAGCATTTCAGCTGCACTTTCTCCAGGACAGATCTGTTAGTTCTTTTAGCAGTCCATGATACTTTCAGCATTCTTCACCAGGACCACAACTCAAAACCATCAATTTTTCTTTGATCTTCCTTATTTGTTATCTATTTCTCACATGCATATGAGGCAATTGAAAATATCATGGCTTGTGTCAGGTGCACCTTAGTCCTCAAGGAGACATCCTTGCTCCTCAGCACTTGAAAGAGGTCCCTTGCAGCTAACTTCCCCAGTGCTATACATCATCTCATGTACTGATTGCTGCTTTCATTGGTAGCAATTGTAGAACCAAGCAATGTGAAGTCTTTGACAACATCATTTTTTTCTCTGTTTATTGTGATGCTTCTTATAGGTCTAGTTGTGAAGATTTTTGTTTGCTTTATATTGAGATGTAATCCATACTGCAGACTGTGTTCTTCAATCTTCATCAGTAAGTTCTCAAGTCATCCTCACTTTCAGCAAGCAAAATTGTGTCGTCAGCATATTGCAGGTTGCTAATGATTCTTCTTCCAATCCTGTTGACATGTTTTTCTTCATATAGTCCAGCTTCTGATTATCTGCTCGGCATACAGATTGAGTAAGTACAGGGAAAGAACACAACCCTGATGCAATTCCTTCTTGATTTTAAACTATGCAGAGTCCCCTTGTTTTGTTTGAACAACAGCCTCCTGGTCAATGTACAGGTTCCTCATGAGCACAATGAAGTATTCTGGAATCCCCATTCTTCTCAATGTCATCCACAATTTGTTACGATGTTCACTACCAAATGCCTTTGCATAGTGAATAAAACACAAGTAAATGTCTTTCTGGTATTCTTTGCTTTGAGCCAGGATCCATCTGACAGCAGCTATGATATCCCTTGTTCCATGTCCTCTTCTGAATCCAGCCTGCACCTCTGGAAGTTCTCTGTCAATATACTGCTGCAACCATTTTTGAATTATCTTTAGTAAGATCTTACTTGTGTGAGATAGTAATGATATTATTCAATAATTTCCACATTCTGCAGGATCACCTTTCTTTGGAATGGGTACAAATATGGATCTCTTCCAGTCAGGTGGCCAGGCAGCTGTTTTTGAAATCTCTTGGCATAACTGAGTGAGTGCCTACATCAGGGAATCTGTTTGTTGAAACATCTCAGTGGGTATTCCGTCAATTCTTAGAGCCTTGTTCTTCGCCAATTCCTTCTGTGCAGCTTTGACTTCTTCCTTAAGTACCATTGGTTCTTGATCATATGCTTCCTCCTGAAATGGATGAAGATCTACCAGTTCTTTTGGGTACAGTGACCCTGTGTATTCCTTCCATCTTCTTTTGATGTTTCCTGCATCATTCAATATTTTGCCCATAGAATCTTTCAATATTGCAACTCGAGGCTTAA
>NW_006921704.1:4184299-4206800 GCF_000298275.1 Orycteropus afer afer | reverse complement strand
TCCTGGCCTGGTTTTGGCTGAAGATATTGAGCTTTTCCATCACCTCTTACCATGGATGTAATCAATTTGATTCCTGTGTATTCCATCTGATGAAGTTCACATGTATAGCCACCATTTGTGTTGTTGAGAAAAGGTATTTGCAATGAATAAGTCATTGGTCTTGCAAAATTCTATCATGCGATTTCCAGCATCATTTCTGTCACCAAGACCAAATTTTCCAACTACTGATGATTCTTTTTTGTTTCCAACTTTTGCATTCCAGTCACCAATGATAATTAACACATCCTGATTGCAGGTTTGGCCAATTTCAGACTGCAGAAGCTCATAAAATTCTTCAATTTCCTCATCTTTGGCTTTGGTAGTTGTTGCATAAATTTGAATAATAGTCATATTAACTGGTCTTCCTTGTAGGCATATGGATATTATCCTATCACCGACAACATTGTACTTCAGAACAGATCTTGAAACATTCTTTGTGATGATGAACACCATGCCATTCCTCTTCAAATTGTCATTTGTGGCACAGTAGACCATATGGTGGTCTGATTCAAAATGGCCAAAACCATTTCAGCTCACTAATGCCTAGGATATCAATCTTTATGTGCTCCATTTCATTTTGACAACTTCCAATTTTCTTGTATTCATGCTTTGTACATTCCATGTTCTGATTATTAATGGATGTTTGCAGCTGTTTCTCCTCAATTTGAATGGTGCCACATCAGCAAATGGAGATCTCAAAAGCTTTACCTTATTCATATCATTAAGGCTGGTTCTACTCTGATGATGCTGCTCTTTCCTGGTCCTGTTTTGAGATATTTCTGACCTAACTGGCTTATCCTCCTGCACTGTGTCAGACAGTGTTTCTGGACTATTCATAAATATGCACAGTAATGTACCAGAGGGGAGCTCTGGTAGCATAGTGGCTAAGACACTTGCCTGCTAACCAGACAGCTGGCGGTTCAAACCCACCAGCCAGTCCTCGGAAGGAAGGTTGGGCAATCCTACTTCCATAGTGATACTGCCTTGGAAACCCAAGGAGGGGTCGCTATGAGTTGGGGCCGACTTGATGGCAAACAACAACAACAACAACAACAACAACAACAATGTACCAGACAGGTTTCTCTGCTATTCATAAGGTTTTCCCTGGCCATTTCTTTGAGAAGTGGATGGCCTCCTAGTCTGTCTCAGTCTGTAAGCTGTTGAAACCTTTGCACCATGTACAACCCTAGTGGGTTTGAAATGCCAGTGGCATAGCCTCAAGCCTTACAGCAACATGCCACTACAGTAGGACAAACTGACAAGTTTGTCTCCTTTAGCTTTTCAAAACCTCTCCACCATCTCCACCCTCCCCACCCTCTCCTTACAGAGATCTCTGACTCTTTCCTGCCACTTGGGAGGGGTGTGGCCTGGTTCCCTGGACTTACCTGGATCCCTGCCTCTGCTTCCTCGCTCTGTCCTTGCACCCTGCCCCCAATTTTTCTCTGCTTTCCTGCTGCTTGGGAGGGGCATAGTCTGGGACCCTAGCCTTACCTGGATCCCTGCCTCTGCTTCCTCACTCTGTCCTGGTCACCCTCCTGGTTTTTTCTCTGCTTTCCCCAGCTTTCCCACTGCTTGGGAGGGTTGTTGCTTGGGTCCGCAGCCTTACCCATATCCCTGCCTCTGCTTCCTTCCATTTCACTTTTGACAACTTCCAATTTTCCTAGATTCATACTTCATACATTCCACATTCTGATTATTAATGGATTCTTACAGCTGTTTCTTCTCATTTTGAGTTGTGCCACACCAGCAAATGGAGGCTCTGAAAGCTTCACTCTATTCACATCATTAAGGTCAGCTCTACTCTCAGGAGGCAGCTCTTCCTTAGTTGTATTTTGAGTGCCTTCTGACCTGAACGGCTCATTATCCAGCACTGTATCTGACAATATTTCAGGATTATTCATAAAGTTTTCCAGTAATATATCAGACTGTGTTTCACTGCTATTCATAAGATTTTCACTGGCCAATTCTTTGTGAAGTATATGGTTCCTTCCTTCTTCCGAGTCTGTTTTAGTCTGGAAGCTCCACTGAAACCTGTCCACAGTGGGTGACCTGGCTGGTATTTGAAATACTTGTGGCATAGTCTCCAGCTTCACAGCAACATGGAAGCCACCACAGTATGACAAACTGACAGACGAGTGGTGGTTTAAGGTACTGGTAATATTCTATCTCTTGATCACTGTGGAAGTTACACAAGGCACCCTTGTGGCACAGTAGTTAAGCACTCAGCTGCTAACAGAAAGATATGTGGTTTGTACTTACCTGTTGCTTTGTGGGAGAAAAGACCTGGGAAATCTCCTCCTGTAAAGAATACAGCCTAGGAAACACTATGGGGCATTTCTATTCTGTTCTTTGGGATTACTATGTATCAGAATTAACTTGGTGCCACACAATAACCACCAGGTAGTTACACAGGTGTATTTATTTGTGATAATTCAACGGTGGGGTATGTGTGTGTGTGTGTGTATATATATATATATATATATATATATATATATATATATATATATATATATTTCCAAAGAAAAAGTTAGAAGAGTACAGTGGGCCTTCTTAAAAAAAAAAAATGAAAAAAAGAAAAAAAATATTTCTCATCTTTAGAGGCAATCATTCCTGAAACCATTGCTTAACAGTGTCAACCATAAGGTGGCATTTGAGCAGTGCAGTCCCTCCTACTTTGAATATTGCATCAATACTACCAGGAAATGGAAAATAAGTGCTCACTGAATGAGTGAACTCATTGCAGAGTTGAATGTGCTATTGGGACACCATCAAACCTGGTAGGAGCTCTGGGATGGTGAGGTGCAATGAAATTGAGTGTCCTTGGGCTCAGACCTTTAGGTGACCTAAGGACACTATGGATGATGGGCAAAGAATGGTGTCACATCCAGATGAAGAAAAGCCAGGCCTGGTCCCATAAGGAAAAACCACTAAGAAAGAATGAGTTTTAAAATCAGAGCGACTTTAAAAGCAGGTCAAGTGTTTAGACTCTGGAGTGGGTTAGACAAATAGTTTAGGAACAGAGACAGGGTTCTAGGAGCCTGCTCTTAGGTAATTCCAGCAGCACTCAGCTAAAAGGGCTGAGTCAGGTCAGAGAGAAATAGTAGTATTTGGTTGTTAGTCCTAATGTAACTGATTTTCATGTTATCCAAAATTGTACATTTAATGCAATCTATAGAAAATAGGAGAAAGAGGATGCACTACCTGTAATCTATGTGTAATTTGGGAAGTGTCTGGGTATTGGGAAGCTTTTTTGTTGTTGTTAAATTTATGATGTATATTTAGAGGGCTCATCGGAAAGCACTTGTCAAAGGGCTGGAAGGGGTTACAGCAGTATTTCCTCGGTGATGTGGTGAAGGGCAGGGTGTTTGACACTGCTGAGAGCCTTCACACTGTTTTCCACATGGAAAGAGCTTAGTTTTTGCTTGATTACAGAATATGACAGCACATCTGGCTGTTATGAGAATGGCTTGAAAGCTTTTGGTTTCTCTGCAAAGTATTATGAAAAATTCTGTTGCCATATGTAATATGTTTTCTTGTGATAATTGTGACATCTGAACCAATTAACTTTCTTGCATTTTCTAAAAAGGTATTTTAGTTCGCTAGTACTGCTATAACAGAAATACCACAAGTGGATGGCGTCAACAAACAGAAATTTATTCTCTTTCAGTTTAGGAGACTAGAAGTCCAAATTCAGAGCTAGAAGTGTAAGTTCGGAGTGTTGGCTCTAGGGACTGGGTGGAGACCCCTTGATCTTGGGCTTCAGCTCTGCCTTCCAGGCCCACTGGAGCAAGTTGGAGGATTTTGCTGACTCGTGTATTTTCTGGGGCTGACAAACTCAAGATTGGCAGGCAGTATAGCAGGCTGCAGATTGTTGGCTCACAGGCTGCAAAGGCAACAGTACCAAGGTTGGCAGGCAACACATCAGCCCACTGGTTCAAGTCCAGGAACTGGAGATGATGCAGGATCCTTTCCATATATTCTGGAATCAGGCCATATCCTGAAGGCAACTCCCTTTCAACTGATTAACTGCTCACAGTATATTCTACCATGGAGGTGATTAGACCTCATCCAATCTCATCATGGGAAATAACTACATCATGTCTGCCAAGCCACTCAAAATCATGGCCCAGCCAAATCAACACACAACCTTCACTACCACAAAGGGTAAATTTTCTGCTTCTTAGAATGTTAAATAACTAAAAGGTAGGGGAAAACAACAAAACAAAAGAGGTATGTGTCCATTCAAAAAAAACTTTGCTAGTTCTAATAGCTATAATGACCCATTTGGCTTCCTGTCTTTACATTTCTTTAACTTGAAGCTTAGACCCTTTACTCCTATCAGTAGTTTTAGCTTACTCATAAAACCTAAGCATAACAGCTATGAAAAGTCATCCAGTTTTCTTGCTTTTGATTCTGCCTTGAGTTGTGATTTTCAGTGATATTTTCAATAACAACAATAGCTACCATATACTGACGTGCAAGGTGAATTCATCACAGGTTCATCTGAAGTATGTAATGCACACAAAGGGCTTTCTTTTTCTTCTTATTGTATTAAAGGCAGATCAAGAGTTAGAAAAGACGTATGGGCAGTTGATGGTCTGTTCCACAGTCAGCTCCTGGCCTTGTTTTGACTAATGACACTGAGGTTCTCTATCACCTCTTTCCACAGATGTAGTCAATTGATTCCTTTGTACTCCATCTGGTGAGGTCCACATGTATAATCATCATTTATGTTGTAGATAAAAGGTATTTGCAAAGAATAAGTCATTGGTCTTATAAAATTCTATCATGCAGCCTCTGACGTCATTTCTATCACCAAAGCTATATTTGACGATTCTTCTTTGTTGCCAACTTTTGCATTCCAATCACCAGTAATTATCAATACATCTTGATTGTATATTTGGTCAATTTCAGACTGCATAAATTGGTAAAAAACCTTCCTTTCTTTTTCTTTTTCTTTGAAGGTTGGTGCCTAAATTTGAATAAAAGTACTATGGACTGCCAGAAGAACTAGCAGATCTGTCCTGGAAGAAGTGCAGCCAGAATGCTCCTTGGAAGTGAGAATGGCTAGACTTCATTTCATGTACTTTGGTCATGTTGTCAGAAGGGATCATTCCCTGGAGAAGGATATCATGCCTGGTAAAGTGGAGGGTCAGCGAAAAAGGGGGAGGCCCTCAACAGGATGGATTGACACAGGGGCTGCAATGATGAGCTCAGATATAGCAAAGATTGTGAGGCTGGTATAGGACCAGGCAGTGTTTCATTATGTTGTACATAGGGTTGCTATGAGTCAGAGACAACTCGATGGCACCTAACAACAACAAGTATTAACTGGCCTTCCTTGTAGAAGAAGGTTCCTTGTAGGTATGTGGATATTATCCTATCACTGACAGCACTGTACTTTAGGATAGATCTTCAAACATTCTTTTTTTTTTTTATTTATTTTTATTTTTTTGATTAGGATTTGGGTAAAGATTTACAGAGTAAATTCACTTTTCATACAGCAGTTCACATATACTTTGTCTCATGTCATTGACCAAAATTTACAATGCAGCAGCTCCCCTCCCACTTCCTCCCCATAGTTACCTCCTCCCAGTGTCCATCCCTTCATACTCTTCTGCACCCTGAGAGGCCCATTGTCTGCCAACCCTGTATATGATCTTGGATACACTCTCCATTTAGACATACATAATTGTTTAGCTTGTTCACCCATCTATCCGTCCCTATACCCATGTTTGCTTTCACTGACAACTCAGTATTGTATTTGCAAAGGGGTTCATATTTGTTGTTTGTACTGCCCATGTAACTCTCTCTATCTTTCTCATCCTCAATGCTGCCATATTGGTCACTCACATTTGGTACATTGCCCTTCTCTTCACCCAAATCAATATTTATCTCTATCTATCTAACAGCATTCCCTCCCCTTCCCTCCCACCCCTGGTAACCAACAAAGAAAATGTCCTCCAATATATAAACCTTTCCTTAACTTTCACAATAACGGACTAATACAATATTTGTCCTTTTCAAACATTCTTTTTGACAATGAATCTAACAGCATTCCTCTTTAATTTGTCATTCCCAGTACTATTGACTTTATGATTGTCTGATTCAAAATAGCCAATGCCAGACCATTTCAGCTCACTAATGCCTGGGATATTGATCTTTATGCTTTCTATTTCATTTTGATAACTTTCAATTGTCCTAGATTCATACTTCATACATTTTATGTTCTGATTATTAATGAATATTTGCAGCTGTTTCTTCCTATTTTTAATTGTGCTCTATCAGCAAATGAAGGTCCCTAAGGCTTTACTCCATCTACGTCATTAAGGTCGACTCTATTTTGAGTCATATTTTAAGTGTCTTCCAACCTGAGGGGCTTATCTTCCAGCACAATATCTGACAATGTTTCACTGCCATTCATAAAGTTTCCCAGTAATATATCAGGCAGTGTTTCAGTGTTATTCATAAGGTTTTCAAGGGCAGATTTTTTTTCAGAAGTAGATGGCCCCATTCTTCCTGGTCTGTCTTAGTTTAGAAGCTCTGTTGAAACCTGTCCACCATGGGTGATTCTGCATGTATTTTAAATACTGATGGCATAGCTTCACAGCAACATGGAAGCCACCACACTATGACAAATTGACAGAAGAGCGGTGGAATGTTCCAAAGATGAGAGAATGTCGAAACATTCTTATATCAAAAACTGTCAGCATTGCCATGGAAAGAAGGGTTGGATCAGACTGGTAAACAAATTTGTGATCAGAAAGGACTTTCAGAAAATATTATCTTGAAGTGCAATTAAAATAATTACCAATTTACACTAAACACAACTCCCAGTCTGACTCTTGGAGTCTTTTTCCCAAAATTGACTGAATTCTGCAAAAGAGCACAATGCCCAAAGCAAAATGGTCTTTTTAGTTTATCTATATGTGGTATAATGCCTAAGGCATTTGACTGTTGGGACCAGAAGGCTAGTGGTTCAAACCCACCAGTCACTCCAAGAAGGAAGATCGGGCAATCTACTTCTGTGGAGATACTGCTTCAGAAACCCAAGGAAGGATCATTATGAGTCACAATTGACTCATTGCAGTGAGATTTGAGAAGAGTCTCAGTGAAGGTGAAACTGGGCATTAAATATGAAACCCCAAGGTCACATTCAAGACATTTTGTTTTTGTTATGTGCCGTCGAGTCGGCCCTGACTCATAGCGAGCCCTCTTTGAATTTCCAAGGCAGTATCACTACAGAAGTAGATTGTCTAACCTTCCTTCCAAGGAGTGACTGGTGGGTTTAAACCACCAGCCTTCTGTTTAGTAGTCAAGTCCCTTAGACACTACACTACCAGAGCTCCCAAGACACTTTATCCCTAGTGAATGCATAAAGGGATACAGGGGACCACAGAGAGAGGATATGCTCATTCACATTCAGCTTCATGTGTGGAACATTACTACTGTGTTCGTTCATAAGTAACACACCCACATAAGTAAACTGCACACGCATATAATGGGCGGAAATGACAGAATTATGTAAAAGAGTTTTGGCATAAGTGCCCATGCCTACACCATGCATTTCCAGAAGTGAATTTTGGCCTCATGCATCCTCATTAAATTGCCAGAAAGTTTTTTTTTCTTTTTAAAATCATATTTGTATAATAAAGTTATAAGCCATAGTCAAGAAGTCATGGATTGAGTTTGATACTACCCCGATAATCAGAAAACAATTGAAACTGTATGTTTGCTAGGAGAAGTTTGCAGTGTGCCTGGCAGCAATGGAATTAGTTGATCTGCCCCAGGTTCGGCACCCTAGAGAACAGGTGAAGGATCATGTGGAGGGCTGCCTGTGGGGTTGTCACAGCCCAAGTATGGGCTGGTCCCGGGATAAAGGGACTGTTACTGTGCACGCCTGCAGTCCTGCAGTGCCATTCCCAAGTGAAGCTGGGTGGCAGGATGGTGTGGTGTGGGCATGCACTGCTCTGGCCTCTCAGGGTCCCTGGGCGGCCAGTTGGACCCATCTTGTCTGAGCAAGGGACATAGAATTCCTCTTCGCCTGTGACTCTCACTTTAATCCTGTGGCATCCATATAGGCAGGAGAGTCAAGTGGCCCCAGTGCAGCGGCTGGCCAGCCTGACTACAAGGAGGATTGTGTGCATCTATGCTCTGGTGGCATAGTGCCTAAGCCATTTGTCTGCTAACCAGAAGGCTGCGGTTTGAACTCACCAGCCACTCCTTGGAAGGAAGGTTAGGCAATCTGCTTCCATAGAGGTATTGCCTTGGAAACCCAAGGAGGGGTCGCTATGAGTTGGGTCCAACTCCATGGCAGTGGGTTGTTTTTTTTTTTTTTTTTTTGGTTTATGGCACACCAGACTTGCTCACCAGAGTGGCCTCTGGCCTGGGGTGCACAGACATGTAAATCTCCTGGGCTGGGGCCAGCTGCCCTGGTGAGGGTGTTTCTCAAGTGGAAAAATAGTTTCTTCCTGCATTGGAGAAAGTGGTTTGCAGATCAGGGAAGGAATCTTACCAGGAGAGGGGCTACTCTATATAAACTGTAGGGTATGCTGGTGAGGATCTTCTGCTGGTAAACAAATCTCCTTGTCAACAGGCAATAAGAAGAAGACTTAACATTAAATCTATGTCCCACATGGTTTCCTAGGCTGTAATCTTTATGGCAAGGAGCTCTGGTGGTGTAGTGGGTAAGATATTTGGCAGCTAACCAGAAGGTCAGCAGTTCAAACCCACCAGTTGCTCTGTGGGAGGAAAATGAGGTGATCTACTTCCATAAATATTTATAACCTTGGAAACCCAATGGGGATCACTATTAGTTGAAATTGACTCAATGGCAGTGTGTTTGGTTTTGGTTAATCTTGATGGAAACAGGTCACCTGGTCTTTTGTCCTGCAGAGCAGCTGGTGAGTTAGAACTGCCAACCTTTCAGTTAGCAGCCAAGTGCTTAAGCACTGAGACACTAGGGCTCCTTAGAATCATCATAGGCTTCCCTTTATCTTATTCTCAAGTTTAAGACCCATTGTGTTCATTAGTTAGCTTTTTACCATTCTTAAAAATAAAAACACAGATCCCAATGCATGCACAAGAGATTCTCATCCTTGCTGACAGTAAGAATTTGTTCTTCTACTACATTTAAATATTCAGATTGTTATTTATAAATCTTTTCTTCTTTAAGTATAATCGATGATTTTTTCCTTTATGTAAAATTAAATAATTTATATAAGCTAAAAGTTAGAATTGCAGAATTTGAACTAATCCAAAAGTATAAAGTTCAGTTTATGCATTCTTGAGCTATTCATAAGCCAGTTTTCAATACCCTTGTGTTATAAAAGGATTAAGTTATAGCTGTACAGTAGATTAGGTTTCTTTGTATTGTTGTATTTATATGTTTGGTTGCTCTATTATGCATCTTATCCATACTGTCTTATAAACTGATTAGAATATAACTCTTCTCTATTGTGTTCATAAGAGCCTACCATAGTATGGATTTTAAAAGTAAAACTAAATATCTAATATCTCTGGCTTAGAAAATCATTGGTTCTCAATTGCTGCTTTGTAATTATGTCTATCAATCTACCCACCTACATTGAGCTTTAAAAAGAAAATGCAATTAAACACACAGATTGCCATGAACAAGGAATTATATTCTACTACTGGTAATGAGTAAACTTTCCTAACCCCGGACCCCAGATAGACCATCATTGAGCTTTACTATTGAAAGGCTTGGATGATACTCTTATATCTTAATACAATACATAATATATAAGTATGTTCACAGATCAGTTGGCATTTCTTTTGGCTTTGAAAAGCTAAGCTTTTGTGTCCTAAAATTATAGGGGCATAATCCTTGAATCTGCTGTGTGGCAAAAAAAAAAAAAAAAGGAAAGATCAAGCATGCTCTTTTTGTTTGTCAAAGACTCAGTATGCAATTCAAAAACAAAATGTTTAGTATTTTACTGAGTGAGAAATTGTCCTTCAGGTGATAATAGTCTTTACCACTTGTTGTTGTTGCATGTCAAGTCATCTCTGACTCATAGAGACACTATGTACAATAGAATGAAACACTGCCCAGTCCTGTGCTAGCCTCATAATCCCTACTATACCTGAGCCCATTACTACAGCCACCGTGCCAATCCATCTTGTTGAGGCCCTTCCCCTCCTTTGTTGACCATCCACTTTACCAAGTGTGATATCCTTCTCCAGAGAATGGTCCCTTCTGACAACATGACCCAAGTAAGTGAGACGAAGTGTGGCCATTCTCGCTTCCAAGGAGTACTCCATCTGCACTTCGTCCATGACAGATTTGTTAGTTCTTTTAGCAGTTCACAGTACTTTTATCATTCTTTGCCAACACCACAACTCAAAAGCACCCACTCTTCTTGGGTCTTCCTTATTCATTGTCCAGCTCTCACATGCATATGAGGCAATTGAAAATACCATGGCTTGGGTTAGGCACATTGTTCTGGTTACCTAGCATTGCTCTGACAAGAATATACCACAAATGGGATGGCCTTAACACACAGGAGTTTATTCTCTTACATTTTGGAGGCTAGAAGTCTGAGTTGAAGCCCCTCGACCATGGGCTTCAGCTCTGCCTCTTGCTCCTGGCCCCCTGCAGCTAGAGGGTTTTCTTCACTCAGGCAGCTACTGGCCTCTGAGGCTAACAAGCCCAAGGTCGACAAATAAAATGGCACAGTCCCGATGTTACCAAACTACATGATAGGCCATAACTCAAGTCCATTGTAAGTCCCAAGGTTGGCAGAGCATGGCAAGCTGCTGAACAACTACATGGCTCCATGCAGGGTTCAAGTGTGCCATAAACTAGAGACCATTCCCAATAGCTTCTGCTTATATATAGGAAGCAGACCATGTTCCCTAAAGCAACTACTGAGCTGCTCACAGCTCCACCATGGAGTTGATTACCAGTTTCATCAGGGGGAATACTACATCCAGCTGCCAGGCCATTCAACCAGGCCCAGCAAAGTTGACACACAAACTGAACTACCATATACATCTTAGTCTTCAAGGAGATATCTTTGCTCTACAGCCCTTGAAAGAAGTCTTTTGCAACAGATTTGCCAATGCAATACATCTTTTGATGTCTTGCTGCTACTTCCATTGGCATTGATTGTAGAACCAAGTAGTGTGAAGTCCTTGACAACTTCAATCTTTTCCCCATTAATCATGATGTTGCTTATTGGTCCAGTTGTGAGGATTTTTGCTTTCTTTATATTGAGGTGTAATCCATACTGCAGAGTGCAGTATTTAATCTTCATCACTAAATTCTACAAGTCATCCTCACTTTCAGCAAGCAACATTGTGTTGTCCATATATTTCAGGTTGTTAATGAGTCTTCCTTCAATCCTGATGCCACGTTCTTCTTCGTATAGTCCAGCTTCTTGGATTATTTGCCCAACATACAGATTGAATAAGTATGTGAAAGGATACAACCTTGACACACTCCTTTCTTGATTTTAAACCATGCAGTATCCCCTTGTTCTGTTCCAATGACAGCCTCCTGGTCTATGTACAGTTTCTACATGAGCACAATTAGGTATTCTGGAGTTCCCATTCTTCTCAATGTTATCCATAATTTGTTATGATCCACACAATTGAATGCCTTTGCATAGTCAATAAAACACAAGTAAAACATCTTTGTGATATTCTTTGCTTTGAGCTAAGATCCATCTGACATCAGTTATGATATCCCTCGTTCCACATCCCCTTCTTAATCCATCTTGCATTTCTGGAAGTTTTCTGTCAATATACTGCTGACCATTTTTGAATGATCTTCAGTAAGATTCTACTTTGCATGTGATACTAATGATATTGTTTGATAATGTCCACATTCTGTGGGATCACCTTTCTTTGGAGTGGGTACAAATATGGATCTCTTCCAGTCAGTTGGCCAGGCAGCTGTCTTCCAAATCTCTTGGCATAACTGAGTGAGTGCCTCCAGCAAAGAATCCGTTTGTTGAAACATCTCAATGGTATTCTGTCAATTCCTGGAGCCTTGTTTTTCACTAATTCTTTTAGTGCAGCTTCAACCTCTTCCTTTAATACCATTGGTTCTTGATCATATGCCACCTCCTGTAATGGATGATCATCTACCAGTTCTTTTTGGTGCAGTGACTCTGTGTATTCCATCCATCTTCTTTTGATATTTCCTGTATTGTTCAACATATTGCCCATGGAATCTTTCAATGATGCAATTCAGGGTTTAATTTTTTTTCTCAGTTCTTTTAGCTTGAGAAATTCTGAGTGTGTTCTTCCCTTTTGGTTTTCTAACTTCAGGTCTTTACCACTGAGCAGTTTCTAACACTATATTCTATTTTTGGCTTTTATGTATAAGAAAAATAGAGACTTGATGGACCCATTAAATCCAGCCAAAGGCATGGGAATTATGAATGCCCATCCTTGCAGTTTTGAGGACCTGACTACAGTATCCAGAAATTGGTACACCAATTTAAAACTGCAAAACCAAAACCAAATTCACTGCCGTCAAGTCAGATCCAACTCATAGCTACCTTTCCTTGTGTTTCTGAGGCGGTATCACTACGGAAGTAGATTGCCCAATCTTCCTTGTGAGGAGTGGCTAGTGGGTTTGAACCACCAGCTTCTGGTTAGTGGTCAAATGCCTTAGGCACTATGCCACCCAAATATCCTTAGTGAAATTTGGGTATGCAGGAAAACATTTCAGAAAACATGGCTTAATTTGCAAAATCTGGTGGCTTTTCATTTGAAAACAATGAGTAGTGAGGAGTAAAAACATTAGTGTCTGGTGTCACCCCTTTGAGCTTCTCTACTACCCAGGACTTCTCATCATTCCCTTGTGATTTTTTCCATATTTGTCCATATTCACTGTTGCTCTGTGAACTCCTTGGGAGTAAGGCCTCAATCTTTTTTTTTTTTCTTCTTCTTCTTTTTTTTTTTTTCCTATAATTAACTTTTTATTGTTATTTGAGTGAAAGTTTACAGAGTAAATTGATTTCCATTCAATTTCCATTCATTTTTCTTTTTTTAAAATCTCATTGATTGCAATCCACAAAGTGGGTTCTCTTCCCACTTCCTCCCTGTGGTTACCATTTCCCTTTGTCTTTCTTTCCTGTCCATTCCTGCCTTTTGAGCTTTACCCCTGGGCAAAGGCTGCACTTTTGATCTCTTATGGTTGATTTTTCTAAGGGGTACTTACCTTCCTTTTGTTATTGCTCATCTCATAGGCCTGTCTATTGCTTGACTGAAAGTTGAGCCAAAAGAATGAGTTCAGTTCTGAGCCTGAAGGGTGACTAAGGGCCTTAGTCTTGGGGGTTTCATCAGTCTCTATCAGACTAATAAGTCTGGTCATTTGTTATTATTATTTTGAGATTTGTTCTACATTTTTCTTATGAACCCAATCTTATCTTACTTGTACTCCAAGTCATTGTGGCTAGCTCAGTTATAGCACTTAGTAGGTGCTCTTGAAATGTTTGTTAAATGAAATGAAGTGAATGAACAAGTCTTTTTTTGACACATTCTTTTACTCCCTTCTATAAACTCCATGGACCATGTCTTGCAGAGCTTTTCACTGTGCCTTTCATTGTTATTTGCTGTCCAGTTGACCCTTGACTCATGGCATCCACATGTACAACAGTAATTCATAAGATTTTCATTGGTTGAATTTCCAAAGTAGAATGTGAGGTCTTTTTCCCTATTCAGTCAGTTTGCAAGCTCCACAGAAACCAGTTCAGCATTATAGAAACACACAAGCCTTTGCTGACAGACAAGTGATGGCTGAGCCTGAGATATAGTGGCCAGGAATTGAACTTGGGTTTCCTGCATGGAATGCAAAAATTCTGCCACTGAATTATCAAGCTCTCGCTTCAGTGTGCCTAACACTTCAGAAACACTCAAAAGTTTGCTGCCAGATTAACTGAGAGCAATATCTTGAACAAAATGCACATAAAGCATTCTAATTTGTAGATTAACAAATTTAAATGGCTAATAACTTATGTTTAACATGCTTTTACTTTCTGTGACCTCAAGTATTGAAATATAATTACCTCCAAAGGCTTTTTGGACCATACCTTACATGCACATACATTCTTAGAAAGGAAATGCAGGGACTGAAACATTGCCTATGTTAGCTTATATTACTTTCCTTGACTGCATGGAAAATTATAATTAATGTTTAAAGGCATAAAGGGAAGATTACAGATTTAGTAATAAAGGACACATATTATTTCTTCTCACTTCTCCTCATTTCTCTTTTCTCCCTCATTTCCTTTCCCATAACCTCATTTCCCACCCTATCTCTTGTCTACCTCTGATGGCAGAAACTTCTGTGTCTATGAAAAATGTGCGTCGGACCATGACCTGTCCCCAGGATTGTTCTCTGGGTGAAAACCTTCATGTGTGTTAGAAACAATTAACTTTTCCATTTACAAGTAGACCTAAAGCTTTATGAGTGGCAAAGATGTCAATTTATTTTAACCTTAAATCTAAAGTATAATTTTTTTTGTGTATAGGGGAAACCAGAAGTAGGAGACTAGTGTGATTGGGAGATACATTTCAATTAATTCTTCCACCAACATCTTATCTCTTCCGCATCAGCACATTTTATAGTGTTAAAATTAACAATTATGCAGCTGATGGCTGGCTAAATCCACCAGGGGACTTAGAGAGGGCCTCAGATAACATGACATGTAAAAATCATTCAGGAGAACAATTCATGAAAGAAAAGTTATCTGTGTTTGGGATGACATTGGAAGAGCTAAATAGGAATCAATTTGAAGAAGGGACATTTAGCTTCATTGTCCAGCTTGCCTTTTTCTTTTTCTTTTTTATTGTGTTGTAATATACATTTTTAAAATTAATTATCCATTAACCACAAGATAAATGCCTCTTCTTATGCTAAGGAAATAGTGGCCTCAATGGTGAAAGATTATTTCACATGAGTAGCTCTTGTACAGAGAGCTGTTTTCAGATAAGGTGGCAACTGTACTTTGAAGAAGCACAATGAAAGATGACAGACAAGTCCATGTTTACCAAACTGAATAGAAGACCTGCAGATTTCAACCTGCTGATCAGTTGCATACACAAAGGAATCAAGTCAGGAATGATGTTTCACCAACCCACTGAGAAAACAAAGTGGTAGATACTGGGGGATATAAAAACCTATGAAACTGAATCCTACGGAGTATTAAGAAGTATTTGCAGGGATTTTTCCCTCAAAATGTTTTGGAAGTACATCTGGAAGTGGCTTCATGCCCTCAGTTACCATAAAAAATGTCTATTCCAGGGTTTTTATAAATGTATTGATCCGATGCAGGGAACTACATATGCATGCACACAACAGGACTAGTTCCTAAACACTACAGTTTTGTAAGTGATTGGTAGATTTTTTTATTTGCATTTTCTTTTTATATGCATTTTATTTCATTGATTCTTTTTGAAATCATACTATGGGTCTTGGTTCATCTTTTCTGGCTAAAAAACCCAGTTGCCGTCTAGTTGATTTTGACACCATGTGTGTCAGAGTAGAAGTGTGTTATGTAATTTTTCAGAAGTAGATCATAAGGCCTTTCTTCTGAGGTGCCTCTGTGTGGACTCCAATCTCCAACGTTTTGGTTAGCACATGAGAGTGTTGGCCATTTGTATCACTCAGAGATTCCATTTTTCAGTTTTTGTTGTTGTTCGGTGCCGTCAAGTTGGCTGTGACTCATAGTGACCTTATACGCACAACAGAACAAAATACTGCCCAGTCCTGCTCCATTCTCACAATCCTTGCTATGCTTGAGCCCATTGTTGCAACCAGTGTGTTAATCCATCTCATTCAGAACCTTCCCTTTTTTTTTGCAGACCCTCTATTTTATCAAGCATAGTATCTTTCTCCAGGGACTGGTGCCTTCTGACCACATGACCAAAGGACATGAGACGAAATCTGGCCAATCTTACTTTTTTGGAGCATTCTGGCTGCACTTCTTCCAGGATAGACTTGTTTAGTCTTCTGGCTGCCCATGATATTTTCAGTATTCTTTGCCAACACTGCAATTGAAAGGCATCAGTTCTTCTTTGGTCTTCTTTATTCATTATCCAGCTTTCACATACATATGTTGTTGTTAGGTGTCATCAAGTTGGCTCTGACTCATAGCGACCCTGTGCACAGCAGAGCAAAACACTGCCTGGTCCTGTGCCAGCCTCACAATCCTTGCTATACCTGAACCCATCGTTGCAGCCACAGAGTGAACGCATCTCATTGAGGGCCTTCCCCTTCTTTGCTGACCCTCCACTTTACCAAGCATGATATCCTTCTCCAGGGAAGGTTCCTTCTGACAACATGACCAAAGTAGGTGAGATGAACTCTGGCCATTCTCGCTTCCAAGGAGCATTCTGGCTGCACTTCCCCCAGGACAGATTTGTTAGTCCTTTCAGCAGACCATGATATTCTTAGCATTCTTCTCCAACACCACAAATCAAAAGCATCAGCTCTTCTTCCGTCTTCCTTATTCATTGTCCACCTCTCGCATATATTGTTGTTGTTGTTATGTACCATCAAGTTGGACCCGACTCATAGCGACCCTTCCTTGGGTTTCTGAGGCAGTATCACTATGGAAGTAGATTGCCCCATCTTCCTTCCAAGGAGTGGCTGGTGGCTTTGAACAGCCAGCTTTTCTCATATCTATAGGAGGCTATTAAAAATACTATGGCTTGGGTCAGGCACACCTTAGTCTTCATCACTTGAAAGAGGTCTTTTGCAACAGATTTGCCCAATACAATACCTTGTCTGATATCTCGACTGCTGCTTCCATTGGTGTTGATTATAGAACCAAGCAATATGAAGTCCTTGACGACTTCAGTCTTTTCTCCAGCCATCATGAAGCTGTTTATTGGACCAGTGTGATGCTTTTTGTTCTCTTTATATTGAGGTGTAACATGCATATGAGGCAATTGAAAATACCATGGCTTGGGTCAGATGCACCTTAGGCTTCAAAGTGATACCTTTGCTCTTTAACACTTTAAAGAGGTCATCTGCGGCAGATTTTCCCAGTGCAATATGGCACCTGATTTCTTGACTGCTGCTTCCATGGGTGTTCATTGTGGATCCAAGTGAAATAACATCAATCTTTTCTCCATTTATTGTGATGGTGCCTGTTGGTCCAGTTGTGAGGATTTTTGTTTTCTTTATGTTGAGGTGCAATATATACTGAAGACTGTAATCTTTGATCTTCATCAGTAAGCTCTTCAGATCACCTTTCTTGGCTACTAGTGTTGAATTCTAAATGTCTGTCATAGTTAACTGAAATATTCAACTTCTAGTTCTCATGTATAGAATGGTAACTAGGTTAAAAGCCCAAATGGTTTACTAAGCATTGGATTGAACCAAATTGGAATATAGTTTTCACTTCTTTAAAACAATTTATTATTTTTCCCTAAGTCCTACACCTTGCTTCCAGAATGCAGAAGAGATAAAAACAAGGAGAGAAGATTGGGGGAGAGGGGAAACTAATAACAAAGTTTTTGACACTGTTCAATAACTATATTACAGTTTGGTGAACTTTTCCTATTCCTTATTCTTTAGAGAAGTATGAGTAATAATTCTTTTAATATTTATTTACATTCAGAACACCTGAATAAAATTTATTGTGCTTTTTTTGAAATTCATTAAATTGTACCTAAAAATGTTTATGATGATATATGATATTTTTAATTATTTACTTTGCTGAGCATATCAATTACAAATTTATTTGCTATTTAGTTCTTAGGAAGGCATAACATGAAATGCTGGCAATCAATTGTTGTTGTTATTAGGTGCCCTTGAGTCAGTTTTGACTCATATAGTGATCCTATGCCCGACAGAATGAAACACTGCCCAGTCTTGCACCATCCTCTCAATCACTGCTATGATTAAGCCCATTGTTGCAGCTACCATGTCAGTCCATCTCATTGAGTATCTTCCTATTTTTCACTGACTGTCTACTTTACAAAGTGGGATGTCCTTCTTCAGGGGCTGTTCTCGCCTGATAATATATCCAAAGTAAGCAAGACAAAGTCTGATTATTCTTGCTTCTAAGGAGCATTCTGATAGTACTTCTTCACAGACAGATTTGTTTTCTTCTGGTATATCCATGGTCTATTCAACATTCTTTACCAACACCATAATTCAAAGGTATCAATTCTTCAATCTTCCTTATTCATTGTCCAGATTTTGCATGAATATGAGGCAACAATCAATAATGGTACAAAAATTTCATTATTTGTGTAACATTCCCATTAAAAATATAAGGGTTGGGATATAGTATATAATTCCACAGCAGATATCATGAAGACATGAAGAAACTGAGAAGATAAATTTGACTGTTCTATCATAGAAAGCACTCCCTAATCAGGCCCACTAGCTCTCTATGAAGAGAAACTAAAAGTAAACAGCAGAATTCACTCCATAATTTTTAGATGCTAATATATATTTTCATATACTAGGTATACATATAGATATAACAATATTTTTTAAATTAAGCTAATATATAATAAAATATATGTTACATTCATTACATACAGTGTAGTATCAATCAGCTAGCTCAGGCTTTACAAGGCTTTCATCTTTATACTCAACTTGACACTCAATTTTGTGTGTGTGTATGAGGCAAATATACATATATATATATAAAACAAAACATTTGCCAATTCAACAATTTTTATATTTGTAATTCAGTGACATTGATTGTTTTCATTATGTTATGTAACTATCACCACTATCCTTTTCCAAATTATTTCACCACCATTATTATTATTATTATTATTCCACACATTCTATAGTATATAGAGGTGCTATGAGTTGTAACCAACTTGACAGCAGCTAATAACAACAACAACATTGACAAAGACCCCTAAGCAATGGGTAACCTTTTCTTCTTTCTTTTCACCCCTGGTAATCACTAATAAGCTTTGTCTCTATGCATCTGTCTATTTAATATAAGTAGGATCATACAGCATTTGTTCTTTTGTGACTGACTTATTTTACTAAGCATGATGTTTTCAGTGTTTATCCATGTTGTACCATGTATAAAATATATTCATTTCTCTTTAGGGCTGAGTAATATCCCATCGTATACATGTACTGTATTTTGTTTATTCACTCATAAGTTGATGGACATTTAGGTTGTTTCTACCATTTGGCTCTTGTAAATAATGCTGCAATGAACATTGGTATACAAATTTTGATCTGTATTCCTGCTTTCAATTCTTTTGGGGATGTACCTGGGAGTGGAATTGGTCATATGGTAGTTTTGTGTTTAAGTTTTTGAGAAACCACCAAACTGTTTTCCACCGTGGTGGTGCTATTTGACATTTCCACCAGCAATGGATGAGAGTACACTCAATCTTTACACTTATCTTCATTTCTTAGTCAAGGTTCAAGAGAACATTAAAGTCCCATCATGAATGGCTTCAAGTTGCCTTTAATAAAATGGGTAGGGCTGCCTCCTGTCCCTGTCAACAGTTTAATTCCTATCTTCTTGTAGAGCCTAAAGATGTTGTCATATGAGCTCCCAAAACTAGTGCAAATTTCAGCACCTATCTGGGAAGGCCACCTTTTTGCCTGATCTAACAGACAATGTTCTTGTCTAAGGAAAAGTTGTTTCTTAAAAATCCAGACAAGAAAAAATTCCTATTCTCTTCTTTCAAATGTACTGTGAACATCTTTTATAACGCAAGTCAGAGAAATATGTTTTTCATAAAATTTATAAGTATTATTTGTAGAAAATTTGAAAAACAAATTATACAAAAGAAAATACAAATTGCCTATAATCCAGCCACCTAGAATAAACTAGCACTTTTAGTCTCTTTTTGCACACACATATTCTCTCAAATTCAACTTAAAAAGTACTGAATGTAAGGGACAAGTCAACAGTGGATAGAAGCAAATTTCCTAGAGTTTGGCAACTTAATCGAAATTAGGATCCCACTGGTTAAAAGGTTTATACTGGTTTTACTCCATTAAATTCTAGGGCAAGTATAATTTCCTTAATCTTGACATATTCTTCAAAAACATGATTTTTCAATTTCAGCATACAAATGGATCATCATTTCCCAATTGTTGCTCATTCATCTTTACTTTTTCTTCAAATAGCTATCCATCAATAATTGTCTAATTTATTGAATAAAATTTCCTTTTGTAAGTGACTTATGATATCTTTATAAAACACTAAGTTCCTACATAAACCAGAATAAGTCAGTTATTTTCATTCATAGGTTCATAGAAATTCATTCATTTTGCTATTCTTGTCAGTCATTCCAAGACTGACAAGAAATTATAAGTGTTCTGGTTACCTAGTACCACTCTGACAAGAATATACCACAAATGGGATGGCTTAAAGAAACAGGAGTTTATTCTCCTACAGTTTGGAGGCTTTAAGTCTCAGTTCAAAGTGTCAGGCTCTAGGGGCTGGGTGAAAGCTCTTCAACCTTGGGCTTCAGCTCTGCCTCCAGCTCTTGGCCCACTGAAGCTGGAGGCTTTTCTTCACCCACCTGCTGGCTGCTGAAGCTGACAAGCCCAAGGTTGACAAATAAAAAGGCACAGTCCTGATGTTACCAAACCACATGGCAGGCCATTAATTCAAGTCCACTGAAGGTCAGTAGGGCATGGCAGGCTGCTGAACAATGACACAGCTACATGCAGGGTTCAAGTGTGTCATAAGCTAGAGACTGTTCCCCAAGGCCTCTCCTTATATATAGGAAACAGACCACATCCCTAAGGCAGGTACTCAGCTGCTTGTGGCAGATCCCATCATGGAGTTGATTGCCAGTCTCTTCATGGGAAATAACTACCACCAGATGCCCATCCACTCAACCAGGCCCAGCTAAGTTGACACACAAATTCTACCACAATTCTACCCCTTGTCAACTTGGCCCCTGTACAGATCTTCAATGAGTGTCATCAGTACTGATCTCCTTCACTGGGTGGCTCTAATCCCCTAGTTCCTGAGTGGTGACTTCATCCTCTTGGCCTGGCGGGCCCCATTCCTCTACCTCTTGGACATGGTAGCCCTGGCCCCTCTCTCTTGGGCAGCGGCTATGGCTCCATCTCAGTGGCCCACATGAAGGAGCAGCTCCAACTCCAGAACCAAGTTGGTGAAGGTCTAACTCTTTGAAACCTAGCAGGCTGTGGTGGTTCCACCCCCAGAGGCCATGGTCTTACCCTTTGAGGCTGAGGAAGTTCTATTTCCCATTTCCTTAGTCTCTTCACTTCTGCTGATTAATGCCAAAGGCAACCCACTCTGCCGGAAATCTTCTTGCTCCAAAAGCATTCAGCTTTCTTGCTCCATGGGCTGGCCAACCTGCTACTCCATTTCATATCGGTCTCTTTTACCAATTAACACCTGAAGGCAACCCACTCCACCAGGAAGCTGCCTGTGCAATGGCATCTAGGTTTGTCCTCTGTGGGCTGGTAAGGCTGTCGCTGTCTTGTGCTGGTTCTCTCAGCTCTGCTCCTGCCAGCTCTGATCTTGAAGTCTCTCATGTTAGTCTCTTGGCTCTGCTGCTGCCATCTCTCACGCTGTATGCCAGGGTCTCTCTGCCAGGGTTTCAGGTCAAGGATGCACTCCACTCCTGTTTCCACATTTTAGGTATCTGTCAGAGCAGCACCCCACTCTCTCGGTACCATATTCTGTTCTGGTTACCTAGTACCGCTCTGACAAATATATGCCACGAATGGGATGGCTTGAGCAAACAGGAGTTTATTCTCTTACAGTTTGGAGGCTTTATGTCCAAGTTCAAAGTGCCAGGCTCTAGGGGCTGGGTGAAAGCTCCTCAACCTTGGGCTTCAGCTCTGCCTTCCGTTCCCAGCCCACTGAAGCTGGAGACTTTTCTTCATTCAGCTGCTGACTGCTGAGGCTGACAAGCCCAAGTCTGACAAGTAAAAAGACACAGTGCTGATATTACCAAACCACATGGCAGGCCATTAATTCAAGTCCATTAAAAGTCCCAAGATTGGCAGAGCATGGTAGGCTGCTGAACAATGACATGGCTACATGCAGGGTTCAAGCATGCTATGAGCTAGAGACCATTTCCAAAGCTGCTTCTTATATACAGGAAACACACCACATAACCAAAGACGTTACTCAGCTGCTTCAATAGAGTCCACCATGGAGTTAATTACCAATATCATCATGGGAATAACTACATTCTGCTGCTTAGCCACTCAACCAGGGCCAAGTTGACACACAAATTTCACCACCATAATAAAAAATGTGGTAAAATTAGTGCCTCCAGATTCTAATGTTCTCCCTTCTTATTTTAAAAGAAAACTGTGAACATTTTTAGATCCTTTTGTACAGTGTATAACAAAGAATAATTCTTTATCCTCACACACAAGTTAATTTTTTTTTTTTTTTATTATTGTGATTTGGGTGAAGATTTACAGAGCAAATTCACTTTCCATATAGCAGTTTACATATACTTTGTCTCATGACATTGACCACAGTTTACC
>NW_006921704.1:4174703-4180939 GCF_000298275.1 Orycteropus afer afer | reverse complement strand
GCTAGTTGGGGTTTAGTCCACTTCTATATCCTTCCCTTCAAGGTGCAGGGGTCCAGGATTATCTTCTGTGTCTGTGTTAATTCTTTTCCCTTTTCTTTGTTGAAGAGGGTCTGTGCAGTCTTTCTGCCTAGTCTGCCATCTTGCCGGAACTCCACAAGTAAAATTTTGCTGAAGATAATTCAAAACCAGTTGCAGCAGTATATTGACAAGGAACTTCCAGAAGTGGAAGCTGGACTCAGAAGAGTACATGGTAGGAGGGATATCACTGATGATTTCAGATGGAGCCTGGCTGAAAGCAAAGAATACTAGAAAGATGTTTACTTGTGTTTTATTGAATATGCAAAAGCATTTGACTGTATGGCACATAACAAATCATGGTTAACATTGCAAACAATGGTAATTCCAGAACACTTAATTGTGCTCACGAGGAAACTATGCATAGACCAGGAGGCTGTCATTGGAATAGAACAAAAGGATACTGCATGGTTTAAAATCAGGAAGGTTTTGCATCAAGGTTGTATCCTTTCACCATACTTATTCAATCTGTATGCTAAACAAATAATCCAAGAAGCTGGGCTGTGTGAGGAAGGACATGGCATCAGGATTGAAGGAAGACTCATTAATAAGCTGTGATATGCAGATGACACCACCTTTCTTGCTGAAAGTGAAGATGACTTGAAGCACTTACTGATGAAGATTAAAGAATTCAGTCTGTAATAAGGATTACACCTCAACATAAAGAAAATGAAAATCCTCAGAACTGGACCAATAAGCAGTATCAGAATAAATGGAGAAAAGATTGACATTGTCAGATTTATATTACTTGGATCCACAATCAACACCCATGGAAGCAGCAGTCAAGAAATTAGATGTCACATTGTATTAGGCAATTCTGCTGCAAAAGACCTCTTTAAAATGTTGAAGAGCAAAGATGTCTTTTTGAATACTAAGGTGCACCTAATCCAAGCCATGATATTTTCAATAGTCTCATATGCATGTGAAAGCTGGACAATGAATAAGAAAGACTGAGGAGGAGTTGATGCTTTTGAGTTGTGGTGTTGGTGAAGAATACTGAATGTACTATGGACTCCCCAAAGAAGGAACAAATCTTTTCTGGAAGAAGTGCAGCCAGAATGCTCCTTGGAAGCGAGAATGGCCAGACTTTGTTTCACTTACTTTGGTCATATTGTCAGAATGGACTATTCCCTGGAGAAGGTATCATGCTCGGTGAAGTGTAGAGTCAGTGAAAAAGGGGAAGACCCTCAACAAGATGGATTGACACAGTGAATGCAACTATGTGCTCAGGGACAGCAGAGATTGTGCGGCTGGCACAGGACTAGGCACTATTTAGTTCTGTTGTACATAGGGTCACTATGAGTCAGACCCAACTTGACTGCACCTAACAACAACAATGCTTTATCCATAACTGTGTTGAATACATACATGAAGGCACTGTGTCACCTTCTCTCCATGCGGCATCAAAGAGGCAAGATAGCACTAGTTCTCAGAAGGCTCATAGAGTTTTGCAGTGAGGCCATCAGACCTAGGAACATCCTCTGTTTTCCACAACATAATAGTTCTGTTCATTTCTTGATTTTTGTTGTCGTCAGTTAAATGATGATTCTCTTCGTTGTTTGATTCCAATTTTTGAACATTTACTTTGGAAAAAATATCCTCTTAAGAAAGTCCCTATTGTTCAACTCCACTTTAAGACACCATATTTAGCTCATTTTTAAGTCTCATGCCCACACTTCCCTCTTTCCTTTCCTCTCTGTTTTACACACCAAGACACTAAATTCCTTGAAAGTATTGTCATTGAAATTGAAGTCCTTTGACACAGTCCTTAAGGAAATTTCCAACTTTTAAGAAATTGTTACCATGAATGAAATAATAATACATGCAGGTGGTTAACACGCTGCACAATCTTTATCAATAGCACCAAAAATCACACTCATTGCCATTGAGTAGGGTCTGACTCATAGCAACCCCTCCTTGCGTTTCCGAGGTGTTATCACTATGGAAGTAGATTGCCCAATCATCCTTCTGAGGAGTGGCTGGTGTTTGAACCGCCAGCCTTCTAGTTAGCAGTCAAATGCCATAGGCACTATGGCAACCAGAGCTCCCAACCTTAAATAAGTACTTGATAATTGAGTAACTGAAATAATTAAGGAATAATACACAAATAATAGTGTTAGAATAAATAGTACATCACATTTTCAAGTTTAAGTATTGTTTGTTAACAAATTTTACTAATTCTGCTATGTCCTAGCACAGACTCTACTTATAGCAGGTGCTTAAGTAAGAGTTGTCTGGTTCTTTTCTTTTTTCCAGTTCTTGTTAATGATATGATATCTTCTGTACTTCATTTTACATATTTTAAACAACTGCATTAGATATGTTATTGAAGGTTTATGACTCTATTTATCAATCTCTTTCCAGGTAATCAAATTCTCTCTTAAAATTTATTTTCATTTCTTGTTAAAGTTTGTGTGAAGTTTCTCTTCTTTTTTGAGTGTTGCAGATTTATCTAATTGTTCTTAAACAATTTTTATATAATTTTAATATTAACATTAAGATGTTATTTATATTGCTAGCTCTCCTTTCAATTACTTTTTATTATATTTTGTGAATTCAAAGAGCTCTCAAAATTTACCTTCTCCTTCTCAAAATTAACCTACATGTTGTATCTCTTCATGCCTGGCATTGAGTTATTTCCTGTGTTCTTCCTTCTTCTGAGACTCAGATTACATTAGCCTTGCTTCTCACTTTGTTTGCTCATTCCTGTTATTGGCATCTTCCTTCCTTCACTTCCTACCTTCCTTTTCACTTCTCTTGTCCCTACCCCACTATCTTTTTTTGAGGAGGAATTCAAACAAAGTTCTCACTTGTAAGGAAGTAGTTTGCATTTTTTTCTCAGTAATGTTTATTTACATTCTATCTGTTGTTTCCACCATCCAACTTGCCATTACATGGTGGCCTGTGTGTTGTGATGTTGGAAGCTATGCCACCAGTATTTCAAATACCACCAGGGTCAACCATGATGGACAGTTTTCAGTGGAGCTTCTAGACGAAGACACACTAGGAATAAAGGCCTGGCAATCTACTTCTGGACATTAACCAATAAAGATCATATGGTTCACTACTTTCCTTGAATGTATGTCAGGGAAGGATCAGTTTCTAGAGGAGGATGTTATGTTCAGTGAAGTAGATGGCCAGCAAGGGCAAGAGAGACCCTCAGTGAGAGGGATTTGCACAACAGCCTCAAGGATGGACTCATTCGTGCCTACCATCATAAGGACAACACAAGATCATGCAGCATTTCATTCCATTGTACTTAAGGTCACCATGAGTTGGAGTCAACTCAACATTGTCTGTCTGTCTCTCTAGCTGTCTTGTTCTTGTCATCACCCCAAACTATCATTTATATTTCATTTGTGTCCTATGCCTTCTCATGAAATCCATCTTATCCATCTTCCTCACCCCATCACCTCCATTCTTTTCTCCTTCTTTCCATCTCTTACACAGGACTTCTATGCACTTATTTGGACATATGTTACCTGTTTAGGCTTTTTTCCTCTCATCGTTTTCACTCTGAGTCCTTAGAACCAGCCTAATGAATCTTCTTGGGCTTAACAATACACCTGTGTCTTTTTTATGACAAAGAGAAGACACATCTCCATAGCTAAGACATTTCTTCTGATATAACATTCTGGCAGAGGAATTTTCCTCTGTTCATTTTCCAAATCTTTTTCTAACTCTAAAACCCAAAACAAATTGAACAAAAACATAAAACAATAAATGAGATTTTTTAAAACAGTATTATTCTCTTTTACTTCAAATCTATTTCAGATCTGCACTCCTTGATCCAATCAAAAACCTACTTTTATTTTTATTGAAATTGTTAATGCAACAAAAATATCTTCTTATTGAGATCAAAATGCTTCCTATAGCCATAGGTTTGGTTTTGAAGAGAATGAATTGTATTCTGAATCATTAATGAGTGTCTTCCAAAAGTACTTACTTATCCTTCTCTTTTAATATCATGTCCAAAATAAATACTTACCTTTTTCTTTGATAACATCAATCACCCAGTAAATGATTTTCCTTTTGGGTTTTGAATTATAAGGGATCTTGTATAAAGAAAAAAACAGTAAATATTTATGGGATGAATGGGTAAACCTTAATTTATCTCATTCCGGTTCTGATAATAATTAATATCTTCATTACCACCACTATTACATCATCTTTACCACAACAGCTAACATTTATTAGAACTTGCTAAGTGCCAGGGACCAAACTTTAAGAGGCATTATACAATCATAGCAGCTGTATGTAACTCTGCTTTTCTTTTGAATAATAATTTAGACTCTGTTCTACCAGAATTGCAGATATTTTATCTCAGATATTCCCTCATTTTCTGGGGTTGCTTCTAAGTTTCAGGATTATGATAGATGCTTATTAACCAGTATAACTCTCCCTAACTTTCTTGTTAACAGATTCCCAGTATTATATCCAGCAGCAAAGTGCCCAGCTGAATATTTCCTTTTACTGCCTCCTTTGCACCTGGGAGATCCATGAGACAACAATTCTGACCAATGAGACATATGAAGAAAACTTTCGCTTCCAGATGGGTTGATGTTGGCTCCTCCTTCTTTGCTCCTTCTTCCTTCTTTTATCTCAGATATGATGCCTGGAGCAGGAGCAGCAATCTTATAGCCATACAAGAAAGACCAAAAGTTGTAAACATGTTGTTGAACTCTGGAACCAATATGAATAATCATCTACCTTGGTACTTATTATGTGAGAAAACAAAATGCCTATTTTTAAAGTCACTGGAGCTGTATTTTATGTTGGTTGCAATTGGATGTATTCCTAAATGAGACAAGGAGGTGATAGAGGGTTATGGGTATGAGGGCTCTACCTTTTCCTTTGGTTACTATGAACCCATCTAGTTCTCCATTATCATTCCACACAGGTCATTACTGAGGTCCCTTGTACATGTCTAATAATTGTTTCAAGCCTGGGTGCTTTCTACTCTACTTCTACAATATAATAGTGTGGGTGGCAATGGCAAAAGTCTCTTCATTTTCTTTGCTAATCTGGAATATGTGGATCTTTAGCTCTTTAGCAGCCTAGTTATGGCTCTGTGGTGGACTTTTACGAAGGTGGCTCCTTTTTTTTTTTTTTTTTAATTGTGATTTGGGTGAAGGTTTACAGAGCAAATTCACTTTGTATACAGTGGTTCACATATACTTTGTCTCGTGACATTGACCGCAGTTTACCACAGTGCAACAGCTCCCCTCCCACTTCCTCCCCATAGTTACCTCTTCCCTGTGTCCATCCCTCCATGCACTCCTGCCCCATGAGCTGTCTCCCTGTGCATAAGCAGCCCTTCTTTCTCCCATGATTGTTCTCGCCAAGGAGTGTGTCTACTTTAGGTAAATGTATAATTCACTTGCCTGTACTTTGTTTGGCTGGAAACCATAGGTATGGGTTCAATTCCAGACCTGAAGGGCAGCTATGTGCCATAGTCTCAGTGGTTCCACCAGGCTCTATTGGACCAGCAAACCTGGTACCCCCCTTTTTTTTTCTCCAAATAATTTTGACTTTTGTTCCACATTGTTCTCCCTCTCCATCAAGGATATCCTACATAGATCCCTTTTCAAGAGGATGACAGTGGTAGCTGGGCACCATCTAGTTCTTCCAGTCTCATAGTCACATAGGCTGCAGATCAGATGGTGTACCAGTCGCTAAGACTAATTGTTTCCATGAATTTTGGTTTTCTTCCTTTTTCTTTGCTCTGGACGAGGAGAGACCCATAGTTGCACCTAGATGGCAGCTTGCTAGCTTTTAAGATCCCAGTCACTACTCGCCAAAGTAGGAGGTCGAACAATGTTTTGTATAGTATGTTATGCCAATTAAGCTTGATGTCCCCTATGACTATGGTTCCAAGCCCGCAGGTTCAACTACTCGATCCCTCTGGGTAGCTGGTGTGTCCAAGCAGTGACCACAACCTTGCACCTTGTCAGCTCTACTATATACCTGGGAATTCTGATCATTCACATAAACTTATAGGACCATTGTCTACCAACCCTATATATGTTCTTGGACACACTCCCCATTTCATAGACCTACCTAATTGTTCAGCCTGTCCACCCATTTATCCACCCATATACCCATGTTAGCCTTCACTGACAATGCAGTACGGTATGTACAAAAGGGTTTATATTTGTTGT
>NW_006921704.1:4161614-4169109 GCF_000298275.1 Orycteropus afer afer | reverse complement strand
TGTCTCTCAATCCTTTGAAGATACCTAAAGATAATTCTTTTGAATTCCTTATCAGAGAGTTCCAATGCTGCTTCTTCCTCAGGGATGTGTTCTGTGTCTGTATCCTTCTCCCTTGTTTCTACCACTTTATTCTACTTCTTTGTGTGCACTGTGATGGTCTGTTGTCTCCAAGGCATCATGGCATAGTTGTATTTAGATCCCTGTCAACTGTTTGTGAAGAGCAGTCAAGGGTGATTCAGGCTCTTCTTGGTGGTTTTCTATAGTTGGCTCGTTGGTGGAGAAGGAGGTAGTGGCTTTCGCTCAGTAAGTGAAGTTGTAGGAGGTGTGGTTGTAGTTGTGCCTTATGGGGACTGTTGTTGTTTTTCACTCAGTTAGACACAAATTACAATTGAATAACCATCAAAAATCTAAAAGCACATGAACAAAAAACAGCCCATGTAGTCACACAGGAACAGTAACCAAAAAGAGAAAAAAGGGAAAAAGAAGAAGAAAAAACAAGAAAACCTGCAATATCTGGGGATAGGGCACTAAGGGACAAAAGGTAGAGCAGGAGAATAATGAGGAAAAAAAATGGGAAAATGCAAAAAGATAAACATGGAACAGGGTTAACCATGAGAAAAAAGGGTGTGTGGGGGAAATACTTAAATTGAACAAACAAACAAAAAAAATTCAAGCAGGCACAGAGGAAAGGAAAAATGCTGAAAATTAGAACCTAGGAGGGAAAGATTAAGAATAACAATAAAAAGGACAAAAATATTATTAATAATAGTTGTTTTAAAACAGACAAATACAAGCAAAGTAATCACCAGAAAAAAGAAAGGGAAAAAGAAAAAAATAAAAGAGGAAAAAAAAATCGGTGGAGGACATGGCAGGGCACACAGGCTCTATCTGAGCACACAGACTGTGATGGAGTTCATGTGGGCCCAGAAGGTAGGTGAGAGTGGGGGATGGCCGCACCTCTGTTCACCAAGCAGGTGTGGGGTATAAGAGTAACAAGAAGAATGTGGTGCCTTTTCAGTCTTGCAGGTCCAGAGTGCCCTTGGGGTTACTGGAAAGAAGAACCTGTTCCTAAGCCCCAGGAATCTGGGAGAGTGCTGTCTCTTTAAATATCCAAAATAGTCAAACTGCTTTTAAACCTTCAAAATGGCGGTGCCCTCCGGACTGGCGAAAGTCCATAGCTCAGCCCGCCTTTCTCCTCACCTTCTCTGTTTATTCCCCAGCCACCATGCACAGTCCTCTGTGCAGTCCCTGGCTAGCAGGGCTGATTTTTAGGTTAATTCTTAGGTCCTACCACCACTCTGGAATCTCCAAGCTGTCTGTACCTTCAAGATCGCTCAGGATCACTGACAGACCGCAGCTCCGTATGTCTTGTTTTTTGGTATTTTCATGCAAATTCTTCTGCTAGTTGGGGTTTAGTCCACTTCTATATCCTTCCCTTCAAGGCTCAGGCGTCCAAGATTATTTTCTGTGTCTGTGTTAATTGGTTTCCCTTTTCTTTGTTGTAGTCTTTCTGCCTAGTCTGCCATCTTGCCGGAACTCCTGAAGGTGGCTCCTTTTAAGCACGTCTTTATGCATTCATGGGGTCCCTGGGTGGTGCAAAATGTTAAGATGCTCAGTTGCTAACAGAATAGTTGGAAGTTTCAATCCACTATGAGGCATTTCAGAAAAAAGTAGACCTTGTGATCTATTTCCCAAAAATTCAGCCATTGAAAGCCTGATGGAATACAGTTCTACTCTGACATATATGGAGTCACAGTGAGTCAAAATTGGTTGGACAGCAACTGGGTTTTTAGGTATTCATGCCTTGGTTATATATGTCTTCTCATATTTATTCTAGGTTTGCTCCATTATTTGCTTCAGGCAATGGGCATTAGAGTGCATAATGAAAGCAGAGGCTCAATGAGCTGTTTATACATTGGGGCTTGTCTACTTGCGATGCTCCCTGCCACCATGGTTCATACCACACCTAAGCTCCATAGAGAGTTTAATGGAAGAGAACTGAGGAACTTCTCTGGTGGACTCCTAGCTATGCAACCAGTCAACAGCTAGCACCAACTGCCAGCCCTGTGAGTGATCCATCTTTAGATAACCCAGTTGAGCCTCTAAATGGCTGCAGCTCTTCTTGAACCATGTAGAGCAGAATTGCCTAGTTGAGTCCAGGTAACCCACAAAAAGATGACAGATAATGAGATGCTTATTGATTTAAGTAACTAAAGTTTGACTTAGTAATAAATAATCATTATCTGTTACTAGATACAGGAACCCTGGTGGTGCAGTGGTTAAATGCTTGGCTGCTAATCAAAAGTTGGCAGTTCAAACCCACCAGCTGAACCACAGGAGAAAGATGTGGCAGTGTGCTTCTGTATACAGCCTTGGAAGCCTTATGGGACAGTTCTACTCTGTCCCATAAGGTCACTATGAGTTGATATTGACTTGATGGCAATTTTTATTTATTTATTTATTTTTATTTTTATTACTAGATACACAGTAAGAGATAACTGAAATAGCACACAGTAACAGGTAACTGGAACGGGACCGTTCTTCCTAGATACACCATGATTTGAGAGTTGCAGTATTATAATGACAAACATAGCTATAAAATTATGAAAAGAGACACATACCTGCTTTTGCATTTTTGCTGCATGTCCCTATATATAATTTTTGTGCATATGGAATACGATAAGAAGCCTGATACATTTATGAGCCAATTCAAAACATGACATATTCTATTTTATTCTACTTAGCATTTATATAGTGCTCATTATCACAGAATATAGGTGCTTTACAATATTATTATTTTGCATTTATATAACTTTTTTTTTTTTGCTTCCAGTGTGTGCTACAAATTTTTAAAAGTTTTATATTTGCGAAGTACCTCATAGTCATTAAATTTAAAAATTATTTTATATCCTTTCTCCTTGTAGAGGAGAAAATAACCAATATTAGGCCCAATTTATATCTTGCCAGCATATGTGGGTATGTTGACTATACGGAGGGCATCAAGCAATTCATACAATCAACAACACTGGGTCCAAGGCAATGAGTAGAAATGGAGCACCAGCATGCTTGCAGCAAAGGTCATGCCAGAATATCCATGTTTAAATAATAATAACAAGCTTCAACCAATGACTTACTCCCTTCAAGAAATATTTGATACAAGTGTTCCAGAAGCCATAAACCAATTTGCACAATTCAAATTGGGGGCAATATGGTCTGGTAGACCAGAGCAAAAGTTTTGAATGAGGCAGATGACAAGGTCTTCAACTTCTGATTACAGTGTTTTTTCATCCATAAATGGATATCCATTTTTGTAGTGTCCTTGTAAAGAATAAATGAGAGAACGTGAGTAAAAGAACTGAAAGTAGATTTAAAAAAATTATTCTTATTTCTATATCAGTTCTGTTCTAGATGAGAATTAATTTATTAGTATTACATAGTTATCTTGATCTCAAGTAGAAGGAAATGCTTTAGTCCTTTCAGGTTATGGGAATGCCATTCAATAACATCACTTCTCTCCTCTCCATAAATTGTCTCATAAAGTAAATACATTGCAAGGTTTATTAGTCTTGTGGTCTCTCTTGTCAACAAGGAAGCTACTTTCTACTAAGTTTTCTTCTTCATCATTGTAAAAGGAAATGTGAACTGGGGTTTCTCCATGAAGTGAGGGAGAGGGCATCTGGCATTTCTGACAGATCAGCGCTACTGTGCTATTCCATAGGGAGCATGGAGAATTCCTCTCTTTAACAAAAGTGTCATGAAGATAATGCTTCCCTTTTCTTAATGAAGCCATGAGGTGGCTATGGCTACTAGGATTCCCTTTTGCTCCCAGGAGAGAGTTTAGCTGGTGCCTTCTGGGCCCAAAGAAGAAAACAAAACCATCCCTTTAGTTCTCACAAAACTCCAATGATACATGTGACCAACAAGAGAATATCTATCTTTTTATAGAGGAAGCTGATGAATGGATGTTAAGTGCTGGTTATGCCTTGGTGGTAGAGTTACCAATCTGAGTGTTATACAGCAATCAAGACAGTTACCCTGTCTATTCTTATATTTTGAAGTTATACAATTATGTATATATCTGTATAGAAAAATAGTCAGTCTGGTTCCCAAATTATTATTCAGTTGCTTTGATCATAACATTTTTGGGCATGGTTTCCTAAGAGAAATCCATGTTGTCTTAGTTACCTGCTGTAACAACAACAACATAAAAATACAAGAAGTGAATGGCTTTAAAGAACAGAAATTTATTTTTCACAGTTCAGGTAGCTAGAAGTCTGAATTTGGGAGTGGCTCTAGAGGGAGGTCCTTCTTTGTCTATTTTGGTTTCTGGTGGCAATTCTTGGAGCTCCTGAGCTTGTAGCTGCATTTTCTGTGCGCAGCTCTAGTGGTACAGTGACTAAGGCATTTGACTCCTAACTGGAAGGCTGGGAGTTCAAACCCACCAGCCACTTGGAAGAAAGGTTGGGCAATCTACTTTCATAGTGATACCACCTCAGAAACACAAGGAGGGGTTGCTATGAGTTGGATCTGACTCTACAGGAGTGGGTTTGTATCACTACAGAAGTAGGTTGCCCAACCTTCCTTCCGAGGAGTGCCTAGTAGGTTGGAACCACCAGCCTTCTGGTTAGCAGTCAAACACCTTAGGCACTACACCACCAAGGCAGAAATCTATGCTTTTAAAAATGATTTTGTCCCTAAATGCTTTCCCACTTAAAAAATTTGTCAAAGCTGGAAGTCAAATAAAATTATAATATAGAAACTGTCATGTTCATTTTGTTTTCCTGTTTCTTCTAGAAATTGTTAGAAAAAATTTGGACAGTTTTGTAAATTTCATTTATGCTTTCAAAATGAAATGTAAAAAACAGAGTACATATGTTTACTTCTGATATTGGCTATTTTTTAAAAGAAAACAATTTTATTACTCTTGTACTTCTAATTCTCTTTCAAAATTAGCAGCCCTGGTAAAACCATGAAAACACTTATTTTGTAGATTTTTATACAGATAATAGTTAAATCTGCCAAACTTTTCTGAGTTATTAAACCAAAAAGTCAAACTCACTGCCATCAAGTCATTTCTGACTCGTAGCAACCCCCATTGGGTTTCTTGGGTTCCTGAGGCTGTAAATCTTTATGGAAGTAGATCACTCTGTTTTCTTTCCCCAGAGTGGCTGGTGGGTTTGAGCCTCTGACCTTCTGGTTAGCAGTCAAGTGCCTTATCCACTATGCCACCTGAGTTGTTAAATGTTTTGAATCATTAGTTATAATCATTCTTAGGCATTTTTCAAATCATTCTACTTAGAGATTTGGCCCTTGTGTCATTGTCAACATAGTTCTCCTCCAAGAAACCTGAGGTATGAAGAAAAGTACAAAGAGCTAAAACAAAACATGAGCCTTGAATTCACTCACTAGGCAGTAGGGAGCCATGGAAAGTGTTCAGAAGGTAACTGACCTGTTAAGGATGGTACTAAGAATCTTATCTGTGTTCCTATGCCTGCTACCCCTCGGAAGGAAGGTTGGGCAATCCTACTCCCGTAGTGATACTGCCTCGGAAACCCAAGGAGGGGTTGCTATGAGTCGGGGCGGACTCAACGGCAAATAACAACAACAACATGCCTGCTATAGATATTATTCCTTAGATTTTATACGCTGGTAGGTCCTTCCAAATCTCACTGAATTTGGCCATAATCACTAAATGTAATTAGCTCTTATTTAATATCTGTAATCACTCCAAGCTAGAAGCCCTGACGGTGCAACTTATGTGCTCAACAGCTAACCAAAACATTGGCCGCTTAAACCCACCCAGCAACTCTGCAGGGTGAAAACCTGGCAAATTACTCCCACAAAGATTCCGAAAACCCAAACCCATAGCCATGAAGTTGATTCCAACTCAATGCTATTCCTAGAGAACAGAATATAACTACCTCATAGGGCTTCCAAGGCTTTTAATCTTTATGGAAACAGATTGCTGTGAATTGGCTGGTATGTTTCCAAGTGGTTAACCATTGCACTCCCAGGGGTCTTCCTTAATGATTTTAGCCTGGGAAACCCTAAAGGGCAGTTCTACTCTGTCACATGGGGTCACTATGAGTTAGAATCAAGTCCCTGGCACCTAACAACAGCATGGCTCCAAGGCAGGAATTACTGTTTTCCATTTCTCTTGATTTAGCATTTACTCTACTTTCTTAGCATTTTCAAGTCATGCATGATTTCCTTGTATTTTTGCCTCAGCCATCTTTTGTCTGCAGTGCTGCTGGTGGGTTCAAGTCACTGACCTTTTGGTTAGCAGCCAAATGCCTTTACCACCACACCACCAAAGCTTCTTTACTATAAACTGGGTGGTGTAAACAACAGGAATACATTTCTTATAGTTCTGAAGGCCAGAAGTCCTAAGTCAAGGTGTTGGCAGGCCTGTGTTTCTTCTGGAGGTTCTAGGGGGAGATGCTGTTCCTGTCTCCTCCAGCTGCGGGAGGCTGCCAGCATTTCTGGCCTTGTGAATGCGTCTCTCCAGCCTCTGCCTCCATCTTCACATGCCCTTCTTCTCTGTGTCTCTCAAGTTTCCCTCTTGCTCTTTCTAAGAAGGAAATCTGTCATTAGATTTAGGGCTCACTGGATAATACAAGATAATTGCATCTCAAGATTCTTAATTTATTTACACCTGCAAAATTCTTTTCCCAAAATTCTCATTCACAAATTCCAGGGATGTAAAGTGGATATTTTTTGGGAACTATCTTTTTTTTTTTTTTTTTTGAAAGCACACAATCCACTTTTTTTTTTTTTAAATCACATTCCATATTTTATATTGTTATTTATAGAACTTTCTTAGTCTCCCCTTGCTTTCTTTTCTCCATCACTCAAGTATAATCCAGCAGTAACTCCTTTTAACTCTCCCTTTAAAATCGATTGCAAAGCCTTTGTGTCTTTCTCCATTACTTCCACCCTGGTGAAAAACATCATTTTTTGCCCATATTCTTGAAGTAGTCTCCTTCCTGCCTTCCCTGACCCATTCTTGCTCCTCTACAACTCCAACTCATCATAGCAGCTGGAGTGTATGCTTTTCTAAGAGTATTCCAGAGCTTCTGCTGGATCTCTATGAAGAATACCACCTCCTCAGATATGCCTTCTGGGTTAACCCCAGCTAATTCAACATTATCATCCATTTGTTGTTTATAGGTTTAATGGTCTGTCTCCTCAAACTGGGCTAGAATGGAAGTGCCATCAAGGCAGGACTTGGTTCATTACTCTTAAAATTGAGGACTCCTATGAAAAATACCCATACACAGTAACTCACTCACTGCCATCCAGTCAATTCAGACTCATAGTGACCCCCACTGGGTTTTGTGGTGTAGTAAATTACTTAGTGTGGCTTTTCTACCCATAAGTCTTTGTAAACTCCAAGGTGGGATTTTCTATGAGCAACTGAGCAGCTCCTGATTGCTGAAGTTGTCCACCTGGAGTATTTCTGTTGGGAGTGGCACAAAACAATGTTCTGGGAGGT
>NW_006921704.1:4139257-4161244 GCF_000298275.1 Orycteropus afer afer | reverse complement strand
AGTGAATTATCGAACCCAGGAGAGAGGTGGTGGGTGTTTTGGGAGGAACGGTTGGTGAAAGGGCTGGAGGGAGGCAGCATGTCTGGCCTTGTAGGAATAGGCCTTGGGTTACTGCTGGTAATCCTGTCTTCCTCTTGTGGGGTTCTAGGAGGGCAGAATATGTGGCACCCTTGTCCTTTTTGCAGGTTTCCAAGGCTGTAAATCTATATGGAAACAAACTGCTTCACCTTTCTTCCATGGAACAGTTAGTGAGTTCAAACCACTAATATTTTGGTTAGAAGTCAAATGCCTTAATCACTATACCACCAGAGCTCCTTGTCTATACACAATATTGTTGATCAAAGGGAAAATAAATTTCTTCACCAGTAGCCTATAATCTCTATAAAATCAGAATCTATCTTACTCTACTTATGTCTTCTGCAGCATCATGTAAGGTCATGTTTATGAAGATCAATGAAAACAAGGGAAACCCTCAATGAGATGGATTTACACAATGGCTGCTACAGTGAACTCGTGTATGAATGATCATGGCACAGGACCAGATAATGTTCTGTTCTATTATACATAGGGTCACCATGGGTTGGCACTGATTCAATGGCAACTAAAAACAACAACAAAATATTTAATTAAAAACAGCACAGTAAGTTGATATAATAAAAACTCAAATCCCAGATTGATTTTGGATGGAGAAGTGATCTGAAATAAATACAGATAAATGACCAACATATTATGCTTTATGATCAAAAGTGCCAATTACAACTCTGAGAGCTAAAGAAAGAAAGAAAACAGGAGAAAAGATTCATAGAATGTAAAAGAGAATTCTTATGGAGTTAGAAATGAGATAAAAATAGATCATTTATATAGTTATCACTATGTGCACTTTGTTCTGTGGAGAGAAGTCTTGTAACTTAACTTCTTTAAAAAGTAATGTTTTTTTTCCTTAAATACAATAGCAATGTGTGTTCATTTTAGAAAACTTTGTACAACAATGAAACCAAATCCCACTGCCATGGAGTTGATTCTGATGACTTGTAGCAACCCTATAGGACAGAATAAGAATTGTTCCAATAAGTAGGGCTGTAAATCTTTGTGGAAGCAAACTGCCACATCTGGTCCCTGAGGAGTGGCTGGTGGGTTTGAACCATTGATCTTTGGGTTAGCAGTCAAGCACTTTAACCTCTCTGCCACTATAGCTCCTTGTACAACAACTTAAAGGAGAGAAAAAGAAACCCCATTAATATAAAAAATAATTCCTGTTAACATCTATTGAAATTTCTTTCTTGTTTGTATACATTTATTACAAATACTACATTATCATATATACTTAAAATTAATTGCAATAAACACATGTATATATTGCTTTTTAAATTTAAAAATCTATTATAAAGATACTTCAAATAATGTACAATAATTTATTTAATCAACCCTGCACTTTGGGTATTTATCTTTGCTTCCACACTTTCACTATTATAAATGGTATTGAAATAAATACCATTGGATATAAACTTTTGGGAGCTCTGGTAGCATAGTGCCTAAGGCACTTGACTGCTAACTAGAAGGCTGGCGGTTCAAACCCACTAGCCACTCCTCGGAAGGAAGATGGGGCAATCTACTTCCGTAGTGATACTGCCTCGGAAACCCAAGGAGGGGTCGCTGTGAGTCGGGTCCAACTTGACGGCACATAACAACAGTGACAACATAAACTTTTATCCATAAGTCAGATTATTTCCTTAAGAAAGAATGCTAGAAGAGGAATTACTTATTCAGTGTTCATATTTTCCTGCCTTGTATTTTTTCATCATAGCAGTTTTGAAATTCTTAATATTTATGTTTTACAGTTCACATTTGTTTTCTGTTAAATAACTGCTTGTGTTCTGGGTCTTTGAATTTGAGGATTTGTTATTATTTTCATTGTGCATGGTAACCTTGTTTTTAAGGTAGCTTTTCATACATAGGAGAAAGAAACAGATCATAGATAATATATGGAACAAGACCAAAAATAACAGAATGCTTTATACTATCCCAAACATTTCCACATCATTTGATTCTCAGCTTTGAGGAGGATTTGACAGTGGGCATGATACCTGTTTCACAGATGAGAACATTATGTCACTTGTCATATGGTTATACTGCACACTAGGAGCTCAGGATCTTGACTTACAGTTAGATTCAACTTGAGTGCACACTTGACAGTAACTCTTTAAGAAAATCCTTTTAAAATGAGTTTTGAAAGCTAGGCTGTGATTTTCCCACTACCCCAAAATACCCAAACTCATTGCCATTGTGTCGATTCTGACTCATGGAGACCCCATTGCCTCATCTTCCTCTATCAGAGCAGCTGGAGGGTTTGAACTGCTGACCTTCTGGTTAGAAGCCAAATGCCTTACTCACCAGAGTTCCTTTTAACATCGTACACAATTCCATTCACCCCAAGGAACTTCAGAGTTGTATTAGTCTAATTAGATCATCATGAGGAAAGTAAATATAAATAATTTTTTCACAACTAATAATTTTGTGCTTTGTACTAGAGAAAAAGAGACTCTAGATTCAAAGTTCAGTAGACACACTTTTATTAAGCCTTAGAAAAGACAAAGGCAAAACAAAGACAATCATCAGGATGAGGGAAACCATCAGCATGTACATAGCACAGAAAGCTGAATGGAGTTCACTGAGTCAGGGCCATGTTATTGTTGTTAGGCACCACTGAGTCATTTTTGACTCATAGCGAGCCCATGCACAGTGGAACAAAACACCACCCGATCCCACGTCAGCTCCATGATCCTTGCTATACTTGAGCTCATTGCCACAGCCACCATGTCAATCCATCTCATCGAAGGCCTTCTCCTCCTTCGTCAACCCTCCACCTTACCAAGCATGACATCCTTCTCCAGGGAATTGTCCCCTCTGACAACATGACCAAAGTAGGTGAGACAAAGTGGCCATCCTCGCTTCCAAGGAGCATCTCAGCTGTACTTCTTCTAGGACAGATCTGTTAATTCTTTTGGCAGTCCATGGTACCTTCAGCATTCTTCGCCAGCACCACAACTCAAAAGCACCAACTCTTCTTTGGTCCTCCTTATTCATTGTCCAGCTCTCACATGCATATGAGGTGATTGGAAATATCATGGCCTGTGTCAGGCACACCTTAGTCCTCAAGGAGCTATCCTTGCTCCTCAGCACTTGAAAGAGTTCCTTCGCAGCTGACCTGCCCAGTGCTACACATCGTCTAATGTCCTGACTGCTGCTTCCATTGGCCTTGAATGTAGAATCAAGCAACGTGAATTCTTTGACAACCTCAATCTTTTCTCCATTTATCTTGATGCTGCTTATTGGTCCAGTTGTGAGGATTTTTGTCTTCTTTATATTGAGATGCAATCCATACTGCAGACTGTGTTCCTTTATCTTCATCAGTAAGTACCTCAAGTCATCCTCACTTTCAGCAAGCAAAGTTGTATCATCAGCTTATCTCAGGTTGTTAATGATTCTGCCTTCAATCCTGATGCCATGTTTTTCTTCATATAGTCCAGTTTCTCAGATAATTTGCTCAGCATATAGATTTAATAAATATGGGGAAAAGATACAACCCTGACACACTCCCTTCCTGATTTTAAACCATGCAGTGTCCTCTTGTTCTGTTTGAATGACAATCTCCTGGTCAAGGTACAGGTTCCTCATGAGTACAATCAAGTGTTCAGGAATTTCCATTCTTCTCAATGTTATCCATAATTTGTCATGATCCACACAATCAAATGCCTTTGCATAGTCAATAAAGCACAAGTAAACATCTTTCTGGTATTCCTTGCCTTAAGTCAAGATCCATCTAACAGCAGCTATATCTCTTGTTCCACATCCTCTTCTGAATCCAGCTTGGACCTCTGGAAGTTCTCTGTCAATATATTGCTGCAACCGTTTTTGAATTATTTTCAGTAAGATCTTACTTGCATGCGATATTAATGATATTGTTCTATAATTTCCACATTGTGTGGGATCACCTTTCTTTGGAATGGGTACAAATATGGATCTCTTCCAGTCAGTTGGCCAGGTAGCTGTCTTCCAAATCTCTTGGCATAACCAAGTGAGTGCCTCCACTGTGGCATCCATTTGTTGAAATATCTCAATGGATATTTCATCAATTCCTGGAGCCTTGTTCTTCACCAATTCCTTCATTGCAGCTTCTACTTCCTCCTTCAATACCATTGGTTCTAGATCATATGCCACCTCTTGAAATGGATGAAGATCGACCAGTTCTTTTTGGTACAGTGACTGTGTATTCCTTCCATCTTCTTTTGATATTCCCTGCATCATTCAATGTTTTGCCCTTAGAATCTTTCAATATTGCAACTCAAGGCTTAATTTTTTTCTTCAATTTTTTCAGCTTGAGAAATGCTGAGCATGTTCTTCCCTTTTGGTTTTCTAACTCCAGATCTTTGCACATTTCATTATAGTAATTGGCTTTGTCTTTTTGAGCTGCTCTTTGAAATCTTTGGTTCAATTCTTTTATCTTGTCTTTTCTTCCATTTGGTTCAGCTACTCTCCACTCAAGGGCAAGTTTCAGAGTCTCTTCTGTCATCCATTTTGGTCTTCTATTCTTTTCTCGTCTTTTTAGTGACCTCTTGCTTTCTTCATGAATGATGCTCTTGATGTCATCCCACATTTCATCTGGTTTCCAGTCATTGGTGTTCAATGCATCAAATCTATTCTTTAGATGGTCTCTAAATTCAGGAAGGATATATTCTAGATCATATTTTGGCTCTTGTGGACTTGTTTTAATTGTCTTTAAGTTCAAGTTGAACTTGCATTTGAGCAGTTGATGGTCTGTTCCACAATCAGCTCCTGACCTGGTTTTAGCTGAAGATATTGAGCTTTTCCATTGCCTTTTGCCACAGATGTAGTCAATCTGATTCCTGTGTGTTCCATCTGGTGAAGTCCACGTGTAGAGCCACTGTTTGTGTTGTTGAAAAAAGGTGTTTGCAAAGTTGCTTGTCTTGCAAAATTTTACCATGTGAGTTTCAGCATTATTTCTGTCACCAAGGCCAAATTTTCCAACTACTGGTGATTCTTCTTTGTTTCCAACTTTTGTATTCCAGTCACCAGTGATAATTAACAAATCTTGATTGCAAGTTCAGTCAATTTCAGACTGCAGAAGTTGATAACAATCTTCAATTTCCTCATCTTTGGCTTTGGTGGTTGGTGCATAAATTTGAATAATAGTTGTATTAATGGGTCTTCCTTGTAGGTGTATGGATATTATCCTATCACTGACAGCATTGTACTTCAGGACAGATCTTGAAACATCCTTTGTGATGATGAATGCCATGTCATTCCTCTTTAAACTCTCATTCATGACATAATAGATCATATGGTTGTCAGATTCAAAATGGCCAAAACCAGTCCATTTCAGCTCACTATTGCCTAGGATATCAATCTTTATGCATTCCATTTCATTTTTGACAACTCCCAATTTTCCTAGATTCATACATCGTACATTCTATGTCCCGATTATTAATGAATGTTTGCCACTGTTTCTCCTCAATTTGAGTAGTGCCATGTCAGCAAATGGAGGTCTCAAAAGCTTTACCTTATCCATATGAGCAAGGCTGATTTTACTCTGACAATGCAGCTCTTTCCCAGTCCTACTTTGAGAGCTTTCTAAGCTAAGTGACTCATCTTCCTCCTCTGTATTGGACAATGTTTCTGGACTATTCATAAAGTTGTGCAGTAATGTATCAGACAGTGTTTCTCTGCCATTCATAAGGTTTTCCCTGGACAATTCTTTGAGAGTGGATGGCCTCCTCCTTCTTCCTAGTCTGTCTCAGTCTGCAAGCCGGGCTGATACCTGTGCAACAGTTGTACCCCACTGGGTTTGAAACACCAGTGGCACAGCCTCAAGACTCACGGCAACATGTCACCACAGAAGGACAAACTGACAGACAAGTTTGTCTCCCTTAGCTGTTGGAAACCCCTCCAACTACCCTTACTTGGATCCCTGTGGCTAACTTCTCGATCTATTCTAGATCTATTCAAAGTCCCCTTTGCCTTTTCTATCCTCTCCCTGCTTCCTGCCTCGCTCCTTGTGGGGCATGGCCTGGGTTCCCTGTCTTCACCTGGGTCCCTGTGGCTGATTCCTTGATCTGTTCTGGTCCCCTTTGCCTTTTCTGTCCCTCCCTGTTTCCCACTTCACTGCCTGTCCTTAGGTCCCTGGAATCTGATGAGAATGCTATCACTTTAAATATCCAAAATGGCTGCCATGTGTAAACAACCAAAATGGCTGCGCTCTCTGGACAAACAAGAAGGTCAGTGAAAAAATAAGAAAACCTGCAATATATGGGGATAGGGCAATGAAAGAAAAAAGGCAAAGAAGAAGAATAATGAAGAAAAAAATGAGAAAAATGCAAAAAGAAAAACAAGGAATGGGGTTAACCACAAGAAAAAAGGAAGAAAAAAATTTTGCAACCAGGAACAGGGAAAAGAAAAAAGCTGAAAACTAGGACCTGGGAGGGCAATAATAGTAAAAAGGACAAAAGTATTAATGATAGTAGTAGTTTTAAAACAGACAAAAGCAAGCAAACTAAAAACCAGAAAAAAGAAAGAGAAAAAACAAAAAATCAGGGGAGGGCAGGGCAGGGCACCCAGGCTCTATCCAAGCACACAGAATGGGATGGAGTTCCTGTGGGCCCAGAAGGTGGATGGGAGTGGGGGAAGGCTGAGCCTCTGTTCACCAAGTGGATATGGGGTATAAGAGTAACAAGGGGAATGTCGCACCTTTCCAGTCGTCCAGGTCCGGAGTGTCCTTGGGGTTACTCAGATATCTTCTGGAGGCTATAAGTCTGAATTCCAGGCAGTGGCTCTCAGGGAGCCATATAAATTAATGATTCATCGCTTCTTCCATGCCTTTGTTTCTTTTAATAATTGAATGTTGTCATTTACGGTAAGACAAATACATTTGCTGTTCCTTCTTTTAAGAGTAGAACTGCCCAATAGGTTTCCTAGGCTGTAATATTTATGAGAGTGGATCACCAGGACTTTTCTCTCATGGAAATGCTGGGTGAGTTCAAACACCAGTCTTTTGATTAGCAGCCAAGCATGTAACCATTGTGCCATCAGGGTTCCTTAGAATTCAAGACCATAGAGCTAATTAAATGTGATTGAACACATCACAAAATCATTGCTGGTGGCAGATCAATGCATCACTGTCACAGGCTGGACTACAGAAATGGGGAAAAGTCCATAACTGGAGCAAGTACATAATTGAAAATTAAAAAGGGTTACAGAAATGGGGAAAAGTCCATAATTGGATTAAGTACATAATTGAAAATTAAAAAGGGTTACAAGATTGGTTCTGGAACTTGACTACCTGGCTATGTGGTGGTCCAGATATGACTCATGACCATACAGCCTGAGTCATACCCACAAGGTTGTTACAACACAATACCAGGACCTCAATTTTAATTTAGACTAGATAAGGATACACCCAGGCAAGTTTCTTAGTCCTTTGAGTGAGTATAATCTACTTTTGAACACAAACTACCCCTCCTTAGGTTTGTCCTAGAACTTGTCTATGCATAGCCACAATGTTGGTTTGAAGGTGAGAAAGAACTCAAATGGCATCTGAACTTATGTCAGGACTCAGAATGGAGTTAGGGTTCCTATTGTAAACTGCAGCCAACCATAAACCAAGTGCTTCAGAATTTTAGCTCTAATACAGCTTATACGTATCTTGTCAGCCTTAGTTAGTAGAGAAATTGAAAATTAGATGAGTACAAAACCAAACTTTTAGACCAGCTTGCTCAGGAAATTTAGTGAACATTTCTTTATTTAATACCATCCTTCCTCACAGTGATTAATCAAATGATGTCTATTCAAACCTTTTCTTCTTCCTTTACAGGACAGATAATTTATGCTATTGGTAATATACTTGTGGTTTATGAGGAGAATAATTGGATATGAATATGTTCATTGTTGGTTTTTTAATGTATATTGTTAATATGGCAGTTAAATAAATGAAAACATATTTTACTGGAACCAAACCAATCTGTGCTTTAAATGAGCTGGAATGAATATATATTTATATACATATAATTACATGCACACATATATGTATACATATATACATAAAATATATGATAGATGTTTTCATGCTCTTTATTTTCTTGAGAAGTTAAGATGGATATTAGGAGTGTAGGATTTTAAATGAACTTCCCTGGTAGGTCCTGGAATCTAAACCAAAGCAGGTCACATTCTGATTTCACCTCCATTTACAATTCAATGAAAGACTCAATGCCTTTCCAAAGGGATTGTCCTGAGGCAAAACAAGACCTTTACTCAGCAGAGATGCCCTCAAGTAATTTCATTTTTGCTGTTACCTGCCATCCTGTGGAGTTAGTCCCTGACTCATGGTGATCCTATGTACAACAGAACAAACGCTGCCCTGTTCTGCACCATCCCTGTGATCCATTGCAAACACATTGCAATAAACAGTTTTCCTAAGATCTCTTTTAACAGAAATTAATATTGCCACTCCTGATCTTTTTTTGATTGCCATTTACTTGATATGTTATTGTTGTTGTTATGTGCTTTCAAGTTGGCTCCGACTCATAGTGACCCCTCCTTGGGTTTCCGAGGTAGTATCACTATGGAAATAGATTGCCCAACCTTCCTTCTGAGGAGTGGCTGGTGGGTTTGAACCACCAGCTTTCTGGTTAGCAATCAAGTGCCTTAGGCACTATGCTACCAGAGCTCCCATATATATATATTTTGCCAACCTTTGAATTTTAGTTTATTTTTGTCTTGTGTCTAAGGTGAGTCTCTTGCAGATAATGATGGGTCCTGTTTTCTTATCCACTCTGCAACTCTCTGTCTCTTCAGTGGTGCATTTAATCCATTTACATTCAGTGCAATTATTGACAAATATGAATTTATTGCTGTCATTTTGTTATGTTTAATTTTTTGTCACATTACTGATTTCTTTGTTCTGTATAAGTTTCTGTGCTGAACTCATTTTGTTTATGATTTTTTTTTCATTTGCGGCATTGCTATTGTTTTAGTATTTGCTAAATATTGTGCCTTTCCTCTTTTTCATTTTGATTAGAAGGTTTATTACTTTTCTTTAAGGTTACTCTGTGATTTATTTTTTCTTCCCAAGTTTAAGACTGTTCATTCTATTTTTAAATTTTTACTTCCTCTCCATTTAGAAGTTTCATACCTACACTATTCCTTTTTCTTGGTTTGTGGTTGTTCTCATTTACCAATTTCTATCTCTGTTTCTCTGTTTACAGTGTTGTAGGTTTATTTTACATTGGATACTTCTATGTCTGAGTTGGTTTCTGGGTTATGTCATCATGTGTGTTAATCATCAGTTGTTGTCTGCTATTGTTGGTTCTCTGTTTGAAGGGCTCCTTTTAGCATCTCTTGTAAATTTGGTCTGGTTTTAACAAATTCCCTTAATTTCTGTTTATCTAGAAACATCTTAATTTTGCCATTATATTAGAGGGACAATTTTGCTGATTATGTAATTTTTGGTTGGCCATTTTTTTTTCTTTCAAAGTTTTATATATGTCATTCCATTGCTTTCTTTCATGCATGGTTTCTGTCAAAAAATCAGAACTTAGTATTATTGGTTTCCTTTTTGTAGGTAACTTCATTTTTTCCTGTGTTGCTTTCAGGATTCTTTCTCTTCTTTGGTTTTGTAAGATAGATTAAAATATGTCTTGGTGATTTGCTTTTGGGGTCTACCTGTTTGGGGTTCACAGAAATTCTTGGATGGATATTGTCTCATCTTTTATCATATTAGGGGAGTCTCTTCCAACAAATCTTCAACAATGTTCTCTATGGTTTTATTTGTCTGTTCCTGTTCTGGAATTCTGATCACATGTAAGTTATTCCTCTTGGTGGTGTCCCACATAAATATTAGGCTTTCTTCACTTTGTTTTGATCTTTTTTTTTTTTTCTGATTGATCCCTTACCAAAGTAGTATTGAGAGATTTGTCTTCAATCTTACTAATTCCATTGATTCCATTCTACTCCTTTGCCTTTTTAATGTGTTATCCATTTCTGAAACTTAGTATTATTCTTCTGGGTTTCTATTTGCTGTTTTTGTATGGTTTCTAATTTTTCATTTATTTTGTTAATTTGTTCTTGTATTGTTTTCCTAAGTTGTTCTAGAGCTTTGTCAATATTTTCCTTAATTTTGTCAGTGTTTTCCTTGATCTATCTCTTAATCCTTTGAAGGTAATTCTTGTTTCAATGCCACTCCCATTCTTTAGGGAAGTTTTCTGATTCTATATATCCTGATTCCTTCTTTGTACTGCTTTATCTTGCTTCTTTGTGTGAACTGGGATGGCCAGAGGTCTGCAAGACAACTATATATGTATTTATACTTAATTGGTAATTGTTTGTTGGTGTTATTTGCCCAGGTTTTTTCTTTCCTTTATTTTGTTTTGATATACCCAAGTGAGCAGGGCTAGTGTGCTACTCTGTTTGCTAGTTTGGCAGCATTTAGCCACTCAGCATCCTTCTCCTGTTGTGTGTGTAACAGAGGATGAGAATGTGTGCACGATCTCCATTAGCTGTTCATGTAGAGCAATTGAAGGTGAGTTGGGCTGGTATTGGTTGCCACCTATCATTGATCAATTTGTGCAGAAGCAGGTGGTGGCCTTTGCCCAGTGGATGGGGCTGTAGGAGGTGGGGGGGGGTAGGTTGGTTCATTTGGGCACAGTTGCTATCTCCCACCCAGTTGGACAAAAAAACACAACATAAAAAAAATGAAAACAATAGAACAAAAACACAAACTGCATAAACAAAGAATAACTGCAAAAAGAGAGTAATAAATGAAAAGTTCAACAACAACAACAAAAAAAAAAAAAAAAGGAAAAGAATCCACAAGAAGGTCAAAGAGGAAAAGAAAAAGAAAGAGAAGAATATCTGATGAGGAAGGACTAAGAGAAGAAAGAAAGAGAAAAAAGGAATAAAAAGAAAAAAAGAGAAAAATGCAAAAAGGAAAACAAAGGGTAGAAAGAACAAAGAGAGAAAGAGAAGAAAAGAAAGTAAATAGAAAGGGACCAGGAAAAGGGGAAAAAACCCCACAAGAACCAGAGAAAGGAAAGAGAAAAAAATAAAAGGAAAGAAAGAAAATAGGAATAAAAAAGAATAATTTTAAAACAAAACAAAACAAAAAAATTTGGGGAACTTAGGGCACCTGGGCTGGCCAAGCAAGCAACAGGAAGCAAGGCACCTGCTCCTGCTACTAGTTTCTGCCTCCCCAGAAGGGAACTGGGGACAAGGTGCCTAATTTCAGATAAGTTCCTGCTACTGAGATGTTTTGGGCGAGCACCTGTAGCTGGTAAAAGTTCCTGTTGGCCCAAATGGCAGTGGGAGCAAGGCACCTGGTTTCAGAAGGAATTCTGTCCTGCTCAAAATGCAGATGGGGACAAGGTGTTTGGTCTCAGAAAAAGTTCCTGCTGTCCCCAAAGGAGTCTTGGTATAGGGCACTTGCTCCCAGCAAAAGTTTTGCCAGCCCAAAATGCTGCTGGAAGCAGCACAACTTATCTTGGAACTAGTTCTTATCTACCCAGAAGGCAACTTGGGGCAGGGTGTGTGATCTCAGATGAGTTCCTGCTGGTCCAGGAGTTGTCTGGGGGCAGGGTTCCTAGACCCAGAAAAAGTTTCTTCTGGTCCAAAAGTTGATTGGGAACAAGGCACCTGTTTCTAGAGGGCATTCCAGCCAGCTCAAAAGGCAGCTGTGGGCAGGGCATCTAGTCTCAGACAAAATTCCTGCTGTTTCAAAAGGTAACTGGGAACAACATCATGCCTGCTGTCCCAAAAGCCATCTGGGTCTAGGGTACCTGGTCTCAGAAAAAATTCCTACTGGCCAAAAATTGGCTGGAAACAGGACGTCTAGTGCTGGGACAAGGTCCTGCCTACCCAGAAGGCAACTGGTGGCAGATCACCCAGACCAGAATGGAATTCTGGTCCTGCCTACCCAGGAGGCAGGTGGGGGGTGAGAGATGGCCACATCTCTATTTACCTAGAAGGTGTTGGGTACAAGGGGAATAAGGGGAATATAACACCTTTCTAGTTGTCAGCCACCAGTGCAGTTACTCATTCCGTCCTCAGCAAGTGGGGCCAATTCTTAGGTTGCTGCTCAGATGAGAATGTTATTTGCAAATATTCAAAATGACCATACCATCAGGAAAGCTGATAGTCCACTGCTCCATTTGTCTTCTTATTTGCTATTTTTTTTTTACTAATTCTTTTACTAATTGGTATTTAATTCATTTCTTTATCCTTCCCTTTGAAACTCAGGGTTCCATAATTATCTTCCATTATCTGTTTCAATTGGTTTCTTGTTTCTTTGTTGTAGCGGGTCTATGTAGCTTGTCTGCCTATTCCACCATCTTGCTGGAAGTCTCCATAGAGTTTTCATTGCTTGGTTTTTTGGAAATATATTATTAGGTTTTTCTTTCTAGTCCATCTTAGTTTGGGAGGTCTGCCAAAACCTGTTTCACATTATAGCAATGTGCTTATACTGACTGATACCAGTGGTATTGAAGGAAGAAGTTGAAGCTGCACTGAAGGAGTTGGCAAAGAACAAGCCTCCGGAATTTGACGGAATACCCATTGAGATTTCAACAAACGGATGCCACACTGGAGGCACTCACTTCCAAGAAATTTAGAAGACCTGGCCAACAGACTGGAAGAGATCACTACTTGTACTCATTCTAAAGAAAGGTGATTCTACAGAATGTGGAAATTATCAAACAATATCATTAATATCACACGCAAGTAAAATCTTGCCCTCAACGAGATATATTGACACAGTGGCTGCAACGATGGGCTCAGGTATAGCAAGGATTGTGAGGCTGGCACAGGACCAGACAGTGTTCTTTTCAGTTGTATATAGGGTTTCTATGAGTCAGAGATGACTCAATGGCACCTAACAACAACAGCAACATACTGGCTGGTGGTTGCTGTGTATGCAGTGCATTGGTGGGAAATCCAATGCAAGGCAGGAATTACATCACTGATTTAAAGTACTACATTTCCTTCCACCACCTGCCTGTCAATTTGTCCTACTGTGGTACCAGAAGTTATGCAACTTGTATTTCAAATACCAGCAGGGTCACCCATGGTGGACAGGTTCCAAAGGAACTTTCAGACTAAGATAGACTAAAGAGAAAGGCCTGGTGATCTACCTCTCTGATCATTAAACCAAACCTGTTGCCAATGAGTCAATTTGAATTCATAGTTACCCTACAGTGACCCTACAGAACAAAGAAGAATTGCCAATAGGGTGTCCAGTGCTATAATTTTTATGGAAGCAGACTTTCTTTCTGTGGAGCAGCTGAGGGTTTCAAATCACAGACTTTTTGGTTAGTAGTTGAGTGCTTAACACTGTGCCACTAGGGCTCCTTCTTCTGATAATAAGCCTTTGAAAATCCTATGGTTCCCATTATACTACCAGAAGATGAGCCCCGCGATTGGAATGCACTCAAAATAGTGCTACAACAATGGACTGGAGCATATTAATCATCATGAAGATGGTTCAGGGCTGGGTAACATTTTGTTCTGTTGCAGTTGTGGTCACTGTGAGTGGGAGGACACACACTGGCAACTAACAACAGCACTACTGTGGTGGTTATGTTTGTGTGTCAACTTGGCTGGGCCTGGTTGAGTGGCTGGGCAGCTGGTGGTAGTTATTCCCCATGATGAGACTGGCAATCAACTCCATGGTGGTATCTACCACAAGCAGCTGAGTAGCTGCCTTTGGGATGTGGTCTGCTTCCTGTATATAAGAAGCAGCTTTGGGAATGCTCTCTAGCTTATGACACACTTGGACCCTGCTTGTAGTCATGTTGTTATTCAGCAGCCTGCCATGCTCTGCCAACCTTGGGACTTACAATGGACTTAAGTTAATGGCCTGGTGTGTGGTTTGGTAACATTGGGACTGTGCATTTTTACTTGTCAACCTTGGGCTTCTCAGCCTCAGCAGCCAGCAGCTGTCAGAGTGAAGAAACACCTCTAGCTCCAGTGGGCCAAGAGCAAGAGGCAGAGCTGGACCCCAAGGTTGAGGGACTTTCACCCAGCCCCTAGAGCCTGGCACTTTGAGCTTGGACTTAAAGCTTCCAAACTGTGAGAGATAAACTCCTGTTTGTTAAGGCCATCCCATTTGTGGTATATTCTTGTCAGAGCAGCACTAGGTAACCAGAAGAACTACATTTCCTTAGGTAGGCCGGTAGATTAACAGTTTTTGGGAATATGGTTCAAATAAGGAATATCTGGTTGACTTTCAGCCAACTGAAATTTAAATAATTTTATTTGAGTCTTTGAACCCTCTATTAAGTTTTACTCTAACTCAGTTATTTGCAATGTGGGGTTCCAAGTTCAGTTTCATTACTATCACTTGGGATCTACTTAGAAATGCAAAATTTTGGTTCTTATCCCAAACTTAAAGATTCAGAAGACTTGAGGGTGGGATCCAATGATCTGTGTTTTAACAAGTTCTCCCAGCATTTCTGACTTGTGGTAAATATAAGAGCCCCTGCTTTAATAAAATAGAGCTCTGGTGGTGCGATGGTTAAAGTACATCTTGGCCACACATTCTGATGGCAATAGGTTGCTGTATCTTATCAAATGTTAATGATTTTTAACTTCTAAAATTTCTAAACCTTGTTTTCATTACAACTTTATTATTTATTAGATAGTCACTTTTTTTCCCATATACTGTCATGGAGTCAATTTTGACTTGTAGCAACCCTATAGAACAGAGTAGAAATCTTTATGGAAGTAGGGTGCCTCATCTTTCTCCTGCAGAGTGGTTAGTGGGTTCAAACCTCCAACCTTTTGGTTAGTAGCCAGAGCTCCTTAAAACACAGACATGCTAGAAGAAAATATGAGGGAATTCTTTCATACATTTTAAATAGAGAATGCCTAATTATAAGTCAAACTCCAGAGCCATTAACGAGATTGATAATTTCAACTTTATTTAAAAAATAAAAACAGAAATCTCCAAAGTCTACTGTTTAATGCACACACACACACACAAATAGCAAACTGAACAAAAATACAATTTGCAATAAATAATTAAAAGTACTAATTCTCCTACTTTATTTATTTAGTGACGCAAAATTTTACAATCCTTTATTCATGCCTTTAAATCTTTTTTAAAAACTTTTTATTGCTATTTGGGTGAAAGTTTACGGAATAAATTGGCTATTCATTCAACAATTCATAAACATTTTGTTTTGTAACATTGATTGTAGTCCCCACAATATAATAATAGCACTCTTCTCACTTCCTCTCTGTGTTTACTATTTCCATTTGTACCTCTTTGTTATCCTTTCTTACCTTCTGATTTTATCCCTGCGAAAAGGTTGTTCTTTTGATCTTTTATGATTGATTACTACTCTAAGGAGTGTGTACCTCCCTGGTGTTATTATTCACCTTATAGGCCTGTCTACCATTTGGCTGAAAGTTGAGCCATGGGGATGAGTTCAGTTCTAGGCCTGAAGTGTGTCTCATGGGCTCCACCAGATCAGTAAACTTGATCTTTTTTTTTTTTTTTAGATTTTGAGTTTTGTTTCACATTTTTATCCCCCTCTATCCAGGACCTCCTATTGTGAATCCTTTAAGAGTAGTCAACAGTGGTAGCCCAGCATCATCTAGTTCTTATGGTCTCAGGGTCATGGAGGCTGGGGTTCACAGGGTCCATTAGATCTTGGAACCAATTGTTTCCTTGCTTCTTTGATTTTCTTTACTCTTCTTCACTTTGGAAGGGAAGAGACCAATAGTTGTACCTTAATTTTCTTGCTTTAAAGAAAAGAGAAGGAAAGGACAAATGATGCATTAGAAAAACAAGCAAAGGACTGTAACAGAAAAAGAAACACAAATGGTCCTTAAATATGTGAGAAGATACTTATTCACCCTCATAATAAGAAAATATGGATTGTAACTACATTGATAGATTATTTTTGATTTATTAGATTGGCAAATCCAAATTTGAACAACACACATGTTGGCATGGATGTGGAGAAACAGGCACTCACATGATTGCTGGGAGTACAACAAGGTACAACTAATATGGTGGGACAATTTGGCAATCATTATTAAATGAAAAATGAATCACTTACCTTTTGAGGTACAAAAGCTAGTCCTAGACACTTGTTCTAAATGGACATCTACAAAGAGAGAGAAAGAGAGAAAAATGTAGAAGTTTATTGATTACATATTGTTTTTAAATAATAAAAATCCCAGAAACCAACCCAAATATCCATCCACAAGGATCTGATTGAATAAATGATGGAACACATGATAGTGCACTATGCAATTGTGAAAACAAGTGAAAAAGTTCTCTGTGTACATTTATGGAAATATCACTGGGGTATATTGTTATATGAAAAAAGCATACTGTAGAACAATGAATGTAATGTTAGATTTTGTGTAAGAAAGGATAAAATAACAATGTTGTTGTTGTTATGTGCCATCGAATCGGACCCAACTCATAGAGACCCCTCCTTGGGTTTCTGGGGCAATATCACTACGGAAGTAGATTGCCCCATCTTCCTTCCAAGGAGTGGCTGGTGGGTTTGAACTGCCAGACTTCTGATTAGCAGTCAAGTGCCTTAGGCACTATGCTACCAGAGCTCCTATAAACAATATACATTAATATTCACTTATATCTGCATGAAGTAACTCAGGAAAGATATAGAATAAACTAAAGTGAATTCAGAGTGGCCTAGGGGAGTCCGAGGAGATGAAGACAGGAGTAAGAACTAGGCATCTCAAGGTTTTCCCTGTTTTGATTTTTGAACTGTATATCATCTTTTCTTTTTATTTATTTATTTTATTTTGTTTTTGCACTGTTTCCTCCCCTCCCCTCATACCCCCGGTTACCAATAAAGAAAATTTGCATCCGTATATAAACATTTCCTTGACTTTTCACAATAGTGGACTAATACAATATTTGTCTTTCTGTGATTGACTTATTTCACTCAGCATTATGTCCTCAAAGTTCATCCACATTATGTGGTGTTTTGCAGATTCTACATTATTCTTTAGTGTTGCATAGTATTCCATTATGTGTATGTACCATAGTTTGCTTATCCATTCTTCTGTTGATGGGCACCTAGGTTGTTTCCATCTTTCTCCTGTTGTAAATAGTGCTGCAATGAACATGGGTGTGCATATATCCATTCTCATCCTGGCTCTCACTTTTTTAGGATATATACCTAGTAACGGGATTGCTGGATCAAATGGTATTTCTAATTCCAACTTTTTAAGGAATTGCCATACTGCTTTCCACAGTGGTTGTATCATTTTATGGTCCCAATAGCAGTGTATGAGAGTCCCAATCTTTCTACAGTCTCACCAGCATTTGTTATTTTCTGTCTTGTTGAACTTTGCTATTAGTGCTGGGGCCAGATGGTATCTCATTGTTGTTTTGATTTGCATCTCTCTAATTACCTAAGGCATTTGACTGCTAACCAGAGGGCTGGAGGTTCAAACCTACCAGCCACTCCTCAGAAGGAAGATTGGGCAATCCACTTCTGTAGTGATACTGCCTGGGGAACCCAAGGACAGGTTGCTGTGAGTCAGATCCGACTCAATGGCAGTGAGTTTGGTTTAATGGCTAATTATCATGAACATTTCTTCATGTGTTTGTTGGTCCCCTGAATATCCTTTTTGGTGAAGTGTCTATTCAAGTCTTCTGTCCATTTTTAAATTGGATTGTTTTTCTCTTTGCTATTGAGGTGTTGGAGTGTTCCATAAATTTTAGAGATAAGTCTCTTGTCAGATATGTCATTAACAAATATTTTTTCCCAATCTGTAGGTCTCTTTTGACTCTTTTGGAGAAGTCTTTGGAAGCACATAAAAATTTAATTTTTAGAAGATCTCATTCATCTAGTTTATCTTCAGCTGTTTGTGCATTTTGGGTTATGCTTGACAGTCTATTTTTGCCATAAATTAGGGCTTCTAAATTTGCCCCTATTATTTCCTTGAGGAACTTTATAGATTTAGGCTTCACATTTAAGTCTTTGATCCATTTGAAGTTAGTTTTTGTGTTATGGTGAGAGTACGGATCTTGTTTGTTTTTTCTGCAAATGGATATCCAGTTTTGCAGGACAAATTCTTAAAGAGACCATCTCTTCTGCATGTAATGGATTTCAGCCCTTTGTCAAAAATCAGCTCACCATACGTCAATGGATCTATTTCTGGGTTCTCAGTTCTGTTCCATGAGTACAAATGTATCTGTCTTTGTACCAATACCAGGCTCTTTTGACGACTGTGGTTCTATAGTGCAGATTCAGGAGTGTGAGACCTCCTACTTTGTTCTTCTTCAGTGGTGTTTTGCTTATCCAAAGTCCCTTTCCTTTCCATATAAAGTTAGTGACTGGTTTTTCCATCAACATTAAAGAATGTTGATGGGATCTGGATTGGGATTGCATTGAGTGTATAGATTGCTTTGGGTAGTACTGATATTTTCACAATGTTCAATCTTCCTATCCATGAGCATGGTATGTTCTTCCATTTATGTAGATGTCTTATGGTTTCTTGAAGTAGTCTTTTATTGTTTTCTTTGTACAGGTCTTTTGTGTCCCTAGTAAGATTTATTCTCAAGTATTTCATTTTTTTTTTTTTTTTTTGGTAGCTATTGTAAATGGTATTGATTTCCTTTTCAGCAATCTCTTTGCTGGTGTAGAGGAATCCAACTGATTTTTGGATGTTTTGATCACATGTCATGCCACTATGCTAAATCTCTCAATTAGTTCCAGTGGTTTTCTTACTGAGTCTCTTAGATTTTCTATATATGGGATCACATCCTCAAATAGGAATAGTTTTACTTCAATTTGGGGATGGCTTTGATTTCCTTCTCTTGCCTTATTGCCCTGACTAGGACTTCTAATACAATGTTGACTAGAAGTGGTAATGGAGGGCATCCTTGTCTGGCCCTTGTCTGCAAGGGGAATGGTTTCAGTCTCTCCCCGTTGAAAATAATGTTGGCTGTTGGTTTTGTATATATGCCCTTTATTAAGTTGAGGAATTTCTCTTCTATTCTTATTTTTCTGAGAATTTTTATCAGAATTTTATCAAATGTCTTCTATGCATTGATTGTTGGATTTTATCAAATGTCTTTTCTGCATCAATTGATATGATCACTAGTTCTTTTCCTTTGTTTTATTCATGTGATGGATTATATTTATTGTTTTTCTAATGTTGAACCATCCTTGCATACCTGGTATGAACCTCACTTGGTCAAAATATATTTTTTTTTGATATGTTGTTGGAGTCTATTGGTTAGGATTTTGTTGATTTTTGCTTCTATATTCATGAGGAATATTGGTTGGTAGTTTTCCTTTTGAGTGGTGTCTTTGCCTGGTTTTGGTATCAAGGTTACGCTTGCTTCATAAAATGAATTTGGGAGGATTCCATCCTTTTCTATATTCTGAAATAGTTTGAGTAGCATTGGTGTCAGTTCTTCTTTGAATGTTTGCTAGAATTCTCCAGTGAAACCATCTGGGCCAGGGCTTTTTTTTTGTTGGTAATTTTTTAATAACCTGTTCAATTTCTTCTTTTGCTATGGGTCTGTTCAAATTTTCCACCTCAGTCTGTGTTAATTTATGTAAGTACTATGTTTCTAGAAATCTGTCCATTTCTTCTAGATTTTCAAATTTGTTGGAGTAGAGTTCTTCATAGTATCCTGATATTATCCTTTTAATTGCTGTTGGTTCTGTTATGACATCACCTAATTAATTTTTATCCATGTCATTTGTATTCTTTCCCTCTTAGACTTTGTTAAATTTGTCAGTGGTTTGTCAATTTGATTAATCTTTTAAAAAACCAACTTCTAGTCTTGTTGATTTTTTTTCTATTGTCTATTTTCTGTTTCATTGATTTCTACTCAAATTTTTGTTATTTTTTTTCTTCCAGTGACTACTGGCTTTTTTTTTTTTTTTTTCTGCTCTTTTTCTAATTTTTGGAGATGTTGGGTTAAGGTGTTGATTTCAGGCCTTTCTTCTTTTCTGATGTGTGCATTTATTGCTATAAATTGCCCTCTGATCACTGCTTTTTCTGTGTCCCAAAGATTTTGGTGTGTTGTGCTTTCATTCTCATTTGATTCAAGGAATTTTTTAATTTTGTTTTTTATTTCTTCTATCACCCAGTCATTTTCAAGGAGGGTATTATTCACTTTGCATGTGTTTTTCCATTCATCTTCCTATTGTTGATTTCTAATTTGATAGCATTGTGATCTGAGAAGATGCTTTGCAGTATTTCAATGTTTTAAAATTTATTAAGGCTTGCTTTATGGCCTAACAAATAGTCTATCATGGAGAATGTTCCATGTGCACTGGAGAAGAATGTATATTGTGCTGTTGTTGGGTGAATTGCTCTGTAGATATCTAGAAGGTCAAGTTGGTGAATTGTATTGTTTAGTTCTTCTGCTTCTCTGTTGAGTTTCTTTCCAGTTGTTCTATCTTTGGTTGAAAGTGATGTATTAACGTCTTCTACTATTACTTTATAGGAGCTCTGATGGTGTAGTGCTGAAAGCATTTGACTGCTAACCAGAAGCCTGGTGATTCAAACCCACCAGCCACTTCTCAGAAGTAAGGTTGAGCAATCTACTTCTGTAGTGATACCACTTCAGAAACCCAGGGAGGGGTAGCTATGAGTCAGTTCTGACTCGATGGCAGTGGGTAGCCTGTTACTGTGGAGTCGTCTATTTGTCTTTTCAATTCCGTTAAAGTCTCATTTATGTATTTTGGTTCTCTTTCTTTGGGTATATAGATATTTATTATGGTTATGTTCTCTTGTTCAGTTGATCCTTTAATCATCAGCAATTAATATTGCCATTCCTGCTCTTTTATGGTTGTAATTTGCTTGATATATCTTTTTCTAACCTTTGATTTTTAGTGTATTTGTGGCTTTCTCTCTAAGGTGTCTCTTGCAGACAGTGTATTGATGGGTTATATTTTCTTATCCAGTTTGCAACTCCATGTTTCTTGAGTGGTGCATTTAATTAATTGACATTCAGTGTAATTATTGAGAAGTATGAATTTATTGCTCTCATTTTGTTGTGTGTTTTTTCATGGGTGTTACTGATTTATTTGTTCCATATAATTTTCTGTGCTGAGCTTATTTCGTTTATGAATCATGTTAGCATCACTTCCTTTCTTGCTATTGTTTTAGTATTTGCTAAATATTTGTGCTTGTCCTCTTTTTTTATTTTGATATGAAGGTTTATCAGTTTTCTTTGAAGTTATCCTGTGATTTATAATTTTCTTCACAAGTTGAGAACAGTCCATTTTATCTTGCAATTATCTTGTCTTCCTTACCATTTAGAAGTTCTGTAACTACACTATTTTTTCCCTCTTTTTGGTTTTTAGTTTTCCTCACTTTCCAATTGATGTCTCTGGTTTCCTGTTTACAGTCTTGTAGGATTATTTACTTTGGATGCTTCCATAAATAGGTTGGTTTCTGGGTTGTGTCATCATGTGTGTTAATGGTTGGTTGGTTGATTGCTGTTATCAGTTCTCTTTCCAAAGGACTACCTTTAGTATCTCTTGTAAGGTTAGTCTGGTTTTAACAAATTCCTTTGTTGTTAGGTGCCGTCGAGTTGTTTCTGACTCATAGCGACCCCATGCACAGCAGAACGAAACACTGCCTGATCCCATGCCAGCTCCACGATCCTTGCTATATTTGAGCCCATTGTTGCAGCCACCGTGTCAATCCATCTTGTCGAAGGCCTTCCCTTCTTTCATTGACCCTCCACCTTGCCAAGCATGACATCCTTCTCCAGGGAATGGTCCCATCTAACAACATGACCAAAGTACGTGAGATGAAGTCTGACCATCCCCGCATCCAAGGAGCATCTCAGTTGCACTTCTTCCAGGACAGATCTGTTCTTTTGGCAGTCCATGGTACCTTCAGCATTCTTTGCCAGCACCACAACTCAAAAGCATCAACTCTTCTTCAGTCTTTCTTATTCATTGTCCA
>NW_006921704.1:4135881-4139157 GCF_000298275.1 Orycteropus afer afer | reverse complement strand
TCGCAGCCACCGTGTCAATCCATCTCATCGAAGGCCTTCCCCTCTTTCGTCGACCCTCCACCTTACCAAGCATGACATCCTTCTCCAGGGAATGGTCCCCTCTGACAACATGACCAAAGTGGGTGAGACGAAGTCTGACCATTCTCACTTCCAAGGAGCATCTCGGCCACACTTCCTCAAGGACAGATCTGTTAGTTCTTTTGGCAGTCCATGGTGCCTTCAGCATTCTTCTCCACCACCACAACTCAAAAGCATCAACTCTTCTTCAGTCTTTCTTATTCATTGTCCAGCTCTCACATGCATATGAGGTGATTGGAAATATCATGGCCTGTGTCAGGCGTACCTTAGTCCTCAAGGAGACGTCCTTGCTCCTCAGCACTTGAAAGAGTTCCTCTGCAGCTGACCTACCCAGTGCTACACAAATTCCTTTAATTTCTGCTTATTTGGAAATGTCCTAATTTCACCATCATTTTTGAGGGACACATTTTCTGGGTTTATAATTCTTGCTTGGACATTTTTTTCTTTCAGAGTTTTATATATACCATCCGATTGCCTTCTCCCCTGCATGGTTTCTGCTGAGAAATCAGAGCTTAGTCTTATTTGCTGCCCTTTGTAGGCAACTTTTTGTTTTTCTGTGCTGCTTTAAAGATTCTTTCTTTGTCTTTGGTTTTGGTGAGTTTGATGATGGTATGTCTTGGTGATTTTCATTTGGGGTCTATTTCTATCCTGTTTGGGGTTTGTTGGACATCTTAAATGGATATATTCTCATCTTTCATAATCTCAGGGAAATTCTCTTCTAACAAATCTTCAAGAATTTTCTCTGTGGTTTTATTTGTCTGTATGAGTATATAATCTTTTCAAACAAAAAGCAACAAATAAAAATGTTTAAAGAAAAAAATACTTTTATAATTTTAAAAGTAACATCTACTCATTATAGAACATTTTTTAAGTACACAAAAGGATAGAGATGTAAAAACAGTCCTTTATAATTCACTTTCTAGAGACAATCACTACAGATATTCTGGTATATTTTCTTCCAGTCTTACTATGCAGCTATTTATAAAAATCTGTATATAAATTTACAAAGCTAAGACCACACTATGGTAGAATTTTTTATTTTGCTTTTAACACTTAGGATAGTTTTACAAACATGTTACTATGTCATTCAAATTTTTTTATAACCACTATGTTTATATCTGTTTGTTTAGAAATGCTAACAGAAAAATCCATACTGTCTAACAATTGATTTAAACAATTTATTCCTCAATTAACTGAAGAACTGTAGCCTTCACTCTTTCCTCAGTCCTTACATGTGGGGACACACAGAACAATGCTCTCAGGACATATATGACAGATGGCCCTTAGCCATACCACAGCAAAAATGCTAGTTTGCCACAGTAACAGGGGGCACCATGGCAACCACTCTGGAGGGTTTGCTAAGAGGAGATACACCGAGAAAGTACACTCATTTAACACACAATTCCTGAACTCTATCAATGCCTATGTCTATGGCCATTGTTGACCTACAGCTTTGACAAAGTGCCATGAGATTTCACCATTTGTCATTTTATATCTTTTTTTTTTTTCTTGTCAGATTTTGAATTTTCTTCAAAAGTTAGAAAGGAGATGAAAGACAAGAGGATATCAGAAAAGAGTCATAATTTAATATAAAAAACAAAAAAACCAAACTCACTGCTATGGAGTCAATTCCTACTCCTTTGGGTTTCTGAGGTGGTAAATCTTTATGGTAGTAGATTGTCCAGTCTTCCTTCTGTGGAGTGGCTGGTAGGTTTGAACCACCAACCTTCTGGTTAGCAGTCAAATGCCATAGATACTACGCCACCAGAGCTCCTTATAATTTAATATGGGCCCTCTATAAAGGAAAAAGCTCTGGTGGTGCAATGCTTAACCACTTGACTGCTAACTGAAAGGTTGGCAGTTTGAACCCACCAGCTCTTCTATGGAGAAAGAACCTGGTAATCTGTTCCCATGAAGATTATAGCCTAAGAAACCTTATAGGGCAGTTCTACTCTGTTGTGGGGAGTGACTTGAGGGCACACAACAACAACTCCATAAAGGATATCCATTATGTAGAACTTCTAGCATGGCAAGGGTATGTTGTCCACTTCTACAAACAAAATAAAAACAAAATATATTTGAATGATGCTAGCAGTGGTTCACTGTGGCCTCATGATTAGGTATAGATGATTTTAAGGCAGATGATGAGTTTGGTTTCAAACAAGCTGAGCTTTTGATATAATACAGAAAGAAAGGAAGAAAGAAAGAAAGAAAGAAAGAAAGAAAGAAAGAAAGAAGGGTAGTGAGATGAGATAGGTAAGAAAATTTGACTATGCGAGTAAAAGGAATTGAGATGCTAGACCAGAACTGCAGAGAAGACTGGGAGAGACATGGGAATGAAGTTTCCAAGATGGTCTGGCGGTGGTTATTTTTGGATGCAGTATGGTTGTTGTCAGTTGCTGTCAAGTTGGCTCCAACTCATGGCTACCTTTAGATCCATAGGGTAATAGAAAATACAGATTATTTAATGGAATTCAAACAATTGGAAAATGATTTAGGTAGTGACACTGAGTTTGACCAAAAGCACTATTCTAAAGAAAAGAATATCAGAAAGATGTTTACTTGTATTTTATTGACTATGCAAAAGCATTTGACTGTGAGGATAACAACAAATTATAGGCAACATTGAGATGAATGGGAATTCCAGAACACTTAACTGTGCTCATGAAGAACCTGTACATAGACCAGGAGGCTGTCATTTGAACAGAACAAGGGATACTGTATGGTTTAAAATCATGAAGGGTGTGTATCAGGATTGTATACTTTCACCATATTTATTTAATCTGTGTGCTGAAACAAATAATCCGAGAAACTGGACTATATCTGAGAAGTTATGAAGAAGAGTGCAGCATCAGGATTGGAGGACAATTCATTAACAACCTGTGATATAAAGACTACACAACCTTGCTTGCTGAAAATGAAGATGACTTGAAGGACTTACTGATAAAGATTAAAGACTACAGTCTGCAGTATGGATTATATCTCAAGATAAAGAAAACAAAAATATTCACAACTGGACCAATAACCAGCAGCACAAAAATGGAGAAAAGATTTAAGTTGTCGAGTTCTGGCAAGATGGCGGACTAGGCACAAGGACTGCACAGACACTCTTCAACAAAGAAAAGGGAAACCAATTAACACAGACACAGAAGATAATCTTGGACCCCTGAGCCTTGAAAGGAAGGATACAAAAGTGGA
>NW_006921704.1:4087966-4105417 GCF_000298275.1 Orycteropus afer afer | reverse complement strand
CAGCGGTCCAAGATTATCTTCTGTGTCTGTGTTAATTGGTTTCCCTTTTCTTTGTTGAAGAGGGTCTGTGCAGTCCTTCTGCCTAGTCTGCCATCTTGCCAGAACTCCCAACAATATACTTTCACAGTGCTTCCTCCAAGGTATATCAACTCCCCAGCACTATGTCATAATTTACTCCATAGGGATCTTGATCACCTTTCCCTTTTACAAGACTTCGCACTGGTCCATTATATTGATGACATTATGCTGATTGGACCTAGTAAGGAAGAAGTATCAATGACTCTAGACTTATTGGTGAGACATCTGCTTGCTAGAGGGTGGGAAATTAACCCAACAAAAATTCAGGCACCTTCCACCTCAGTGAAATTTCAAGGGATCCAATGGTGTGGAGCATGTCAAGATGTACCTACCAAAGTGAAGGAGAAGTTATTGGATATGGCTTCCCCCACAACTAAAAAGGAGCCAAAACATCTAGTAGACCTCATTGGATTTTAAAGGCAACGTATCCCTCATTTGAGTGTGTTGCTGTGGCTTATTTATCAAGTGACTCAGAAAGCTGCTAGTTTTGAGTGGGGCCCAGGACAACAGAAGACTCTGCAACAGGTGCAGACTGCGATACAAGCTGCTTTGCAATTTGGGCTATATGATCCAGCTGATCCAATGGTGCTTGAAGTGTCTGTAGCAGATAGAGATGCTGTTTGGAATCTTTGGCAAGTCCCTATTGGTGAATCGCAATGCAGACCCTTGGGATTTTGGAGCAAAGCACTGCCAACCTCTGCAGATAACTACTCTCCTTTTGAGAAACAGCTTTTGGCTTGTTATTGGGCTTTAGTAGAGACTGAACGCGTAACCACAGGCCACCAAGTCACTATGAGGCCTGAGCTGCCCATCATGAACTGGGTGTTGTCTGACCCACAGAGTCATAAAGTTAGATGTGCACAGCAGCACTCCATCATTAAATGGAAGTGGTATATCAGAGATTGGCTCAAGCAGGATCTGAAGGCACAAGTTGCATGAGGAAGTGGCCCAAATGCCTATGGTCTCCACTCCAATCACATTACCTTCCCTCTCCCAGTCTGTACTTATGACCTCATGGGGAGTTCCTTATGATCAGTTGACTGAGGAAGAGAAAACTCATACCTGGTTTACAGATTATTCTGCATGATATGCAGGCACCACTTGAAAGTGGACAGCAGTAGCACTGCAGCCCCTTTCTGGGACTTCCTTGAAGGACAGTGGTAAAGGGAAATCCTCCCAATGGACACAACTTTGAACCGTGCATCTGGCTTTTCATTTTGCATGGAATAAGAAATGGCCAAATGTACCATTGTATACGGATTCATAGGCTGTGGCCAATGGCTTAGCTGGATGGTCTGGGACGTGGAAGGAGCATGATTGAAAATTAGTGACAAGGATGTATAGGGAAGAGGCATGTGGATAGATCTCTCTGAATGGGCCAAAGGAGTAAAGATATTTGTTTCTTATGTGAATGCCCACCAAAAGTTGACATTGGCAGAGGAGGACTTTAACAATCAGGTGAATAGTATGACACGTTCAGTGGAAACCAGCCATTATTTTTCCCCAGCTACTCCTGTCATTGCCCAATGGGCTCATGAACAAAGTGGCCATGGTGGCAGGGATGGAGGTTATTCATGGGCTCAGCAACTTGGACTTCCACTTACCAAGGCTGATTTGGCTACCATCACTGCTGAGTGCCCAATCTGCCAGCAGCAGAGACCAACACTGAGTCCGCGATATGGAACCATTCCTTGGGGTGATCAGCCAGCAACCTGGTGGCAGGTTGATTGCATTGGATTACATTTCCATCATGGAAAGGACAGCATTTTGTTCTTACTGGAATAGATACTTATTCTGGATATGGATTTGCCTTCCCTGCATGCAGTGCTTCTGCCAAAACTATCATCCGTGGACTTATCCACTGTCATGGTATCCCACATAACATTGCTTCAGATCAAGGGACTCACTTCACAGCAAATGAAGTGAGGCAATGGAGCTATGCTCATGGAATTCACTGGTCTTACCATGTTTCCTATTGTCCAGAAGCAGCTGGCTTGATAGAATGATAGAATGGCCTGCTGAAAACACAAATGCAGTGCCAGCTATGTGGCAATATTTGGAAGGGTTGGGGCAATGTTCTCCAGGATACTGCATATGCTCTAAACCAGCATCCAATATATGGTGCTGTTTCTCCAATAGCCAGAATTAATGGGTCTAGGAACCAAGAAGGGGAAATAAGAGTTGTACCACTCACTATTACTCCTATTGACCTACTTAAAAAAATTTTGCTTCCTGTCCCTGCTACCCTATGGTCTGTGGGTCTGGAGATCTTAGTCCCAAAGGGAGGAACACTGCCACCTGGAGACACAATACTGATTGCATTAAACTGGAAGTTAATAATGCCACCTGGACATTTTGGCTTCCTGAAGCCTCTGGATAAACAGACAAAGAAGAGTGTTACTGTACTATTGGTGTGATAGATCCTGATTACCAAGGGGAAATTGGATTGATATTACATAATGGAGGTACAGAAGAATATGTCTGGAATACAGGAGATTCTTTAGTATGTCTCTTAGTACTACCATACCCTGTGATTAAAGTCAATAGAAAATTACAGCAACCCAATTCTGATATGACTGCTAAGGGCACAGACCCTTCAGGAATGAAGGTTTGGGTCACCCCACCAGGCAAAGAACCATGACCAGCTGAGGTACTTGCTGAGGGCAAGGGAAATACAGAATCGGTGGTGGAAGAAGGTAGAAGAAGGTAGTTCTGAATATCAGCTACGGCCATGTGACCAGTTGCAGAAACAATGACTGTGATTGTTGTACTTCTTCATTTTATATGTGCATCAAATATTTTTGTTTCCTTCTGTTTTGAACTGTGAAATGTAAATAAGGTTAATGCCTTTTGGTTTTACGTGTGTTATTGTATCATGTTAGGCACAAATATGACTTTATAATTGTCCTTATTTAGAGATTATATATGGTTCATAAGATGTGTACAACTGCCAAGTCGACAAGGGGTGGACTGTGATAGTTGGAGCTGTGTGTCAACTTGGCTGGACCCCAATTCTGTGTGGTTTAAGCAGTTATGGTGTGGGTTATTCCCATGATGTGATCAGATGTATATGTTTTGAGTAGCCAATCCATTGAAGGGGAGTTTCTCTAGAGGTATGGCCTGCTTCCAATATATTTATGGACATCCTGGAAAAAGTGACACTCTTCTGTGGATTGAGATCCTGTTGTTCTTCCTACAACTGTCCTTGAGTGAACAATCCACCATTGGGCCTGGAGATCTTGCATTCGTCATTCGTTGGAGTCAACAGCTGGTATACTGCCTTTCAACCTTGAGCTCATCAGCCTCTGCAACTGCATGAGTCGGAAAAAGCCTCCAGTTGACGTTTGATCCAAGAGCTTGGGACTTGCCAGCTTCTATAAGTGTGTGAGCCATTTTCCTAAGATAAATTTCTCTTTCTCTATATGTATTTATAAGCTTTACCGGTTTTGCTTCTCTAGAGAACCCAGCCTAACGCAATCCCCTTGCTCTGTTTCAATGACAACCTCTTGGTCCTCAGGAGCACAATGAAGTGTTCTGGAATTCCCATTCTTCACAATGTTAGCCATGATTTGCTATGATCCAAACAGTCAAATGTCTTTGCATTGTCAATAAAACATAAGTAAACATCTTTCTGATATTCTCTGCTATCAGCCAAGATCCATCTGACATCAACAATGGTATCCCTTGTTCTATGTCCTCTTCTGAATCCAGCTGGAATGTCTGGCAGTTCCCCCTCTGTGTACTACTACAACCATTTTTTAAATTATCTTCAACAAAATTTTACTTGCATGTGATATTAGTGATATTGTTCAATAATTTCCTCACTCGGTTGGATTATCTTTCTTTGAAATGAACACAACTATGGATCTCTTCCAGATCAGTGTCTTATATTATTGTTAACATTTACACACCACTTTCTTTAGTTACCAAGTGCTGCTGCAAAACAAATACCACAAGTAGGTGGCTTTAAAGAACAGAAATTTATTTTTTCTCTGTTCTGGAGGCTGAAAATCCAAATCAGGGCTTCGGTCCTATCGATTTCTTCCTTGTCAGTAGCCCTGGGAGTTTTGGTTCCTTGGCTTATAGAGAACCCTCGCATGCATCTGTTTTCCCCAGATTTGTGTCTCTGTGTGTATTCTGGTCTTTTTACAATTCAGAAGTGATTAGATTTAGGACCCACCCCATATCGGTATTGCCTCATTAACATAACAAAAACTCTGTTGCCATTGAGTAGATTCTGACTCGTGGTGACCCCATGTATTTCAGAGAAGAACTGCTCAATAAGGGTTTTTGGCTGTAACCTTTTTGATAGGAGGTCACCAAGCCTTTCTTCCTTGGTGCCTGTTTTGGTTACTTTGTGTTGTTCTGACAGTAATATACTAAAATGGCATGGCTTAAACAAACAGGAGTTTATTCTCTTATATTTTTGGAGGCTTTGAGTCCAAGTTCAAAGTGCTAGGCTCTAGGGGCTGGATGAAAACCCCTCAACCTTGGGCTTCAACTCTGCCTCCTGCTCCCGGCCCACTGGAGCTGGAGGCTTTTCTTCACTCAGCTGCTGGCTGCTGAGGCTGACAAGTCCAAGGTTGACAAGTAAAAAGGAACAGTCCCAATGTTACCAAATAACACAGAAGGCCACTAATTCAAGTCTAGAAGAAGTCTCAAGATTGTTAGGGCATGGCAGGCTGCTAAAACAACGACTTGGCTACATGCAGGGTTCAAACGTGCTGAAAAGCTAGAGACCAGGCCCAAAGCTTCTCCTTATATACAGGAAGCAGACTACATCCCCAAAGCAGCTACTCAGCTGCTTGTGGCAGATTCTACCATGGAGTTGATTGCCAGTCTCATCATGGGGAATAACTACCACCAGCTGCCCAGCCACTCAACCAGGCCCAGCCAAGTTGATAACAACTGTAACTACCACAGTGCCACTGACTAGATTCAAACTGCCAACCTTTAGGTTAGTGCTGTTGTTAGGTGCCCTCAAGTTGATTTCAATTCCTACTGACCCCATGTGACAGAGTAGAATTGCCCCAGAAGGTTTTCTAAGCTGCAATATTTTGGGAAGCAGATTTTCAGGCCTTTGTACTATGCAGCTCCTAGATGAGTTTGAACCACCAACATTTTGGCTAGCAGTTGTGTGCCACTTGCGCCATCCAGGGACCAGAAAAACGATATTTCCCAACAAGATTACATCCACAAGTACGAAGGCCAGGAATTCAATATGTATTTTTTGGAGGATACCATTCAATGAATAATACCATTTAAAAAATTAATTGGGCATACCTTGTCTTGATCCCAAAATTGCTTATTTTTGTTGAGGTACAAAATATGCAATAAAGATCAGAAATTTTTTTTTTTACTTTGTTTGCTAAAATATATATGCAGTCTAGAATTTGTCAGTAAATTGAGATGTACCATATAAAGAGTCTGATATAAATTCTTTATATGGTTCTTCATGTGGTTCGTCAGTAAATGGCTTTAATTGTATAGTATTTTCATTATAAGTAATTGTAAGATTTTGTATTATATAATTTGGGTGCTGCTGCTCTCCAATAAAGAATTTTAATAGTAATATAAGCCTTGAGTACTTGATGATGCCAAGAGCTTTGCCTATCATGTTATTGGCCCAATAAAACATGCCCCGGTGACTCCTAGTGAAGATGCTACGTTTTGTAAATTAAGAAAACATAACTATGTCAAATAACATTTTTACTGAGAGAAAAATAAGAGAAAATTATGAATTAAAACACTTCAAGGGAAGAAATCAATGATTTGTTGTAGAGAAATAAAGAATAATGGTGAGTTAGAGAGACTAGATCTTTGCTTACAGTTATTTAATTTTTATATCATTCTTTCTGTTAGACATTTTTATATTTTGAGAGTTTTTTTTTTTAAGTTTCATTCTTAACTCCTCTTGCTCTGGAATATTCCTTTTCATTTTAGCTTCAATATTTCCTGCCTTTTCTAAAAATAAAAGCTTTTCCATAGTGATACCACCTCGGAAACCCAAGGAGGGGTCACTATGAGTTGCATCTGACTTGACTGCAGTGAGTAAGTTTTTTTTATAGATACTAAGTCTGCATTTTCCGTTTGTTTCCTGGTAAAGTAAAAGAAAATTGCTAAAATTTTAGTGTTTTTAAATTGGTGCAAGTCACTCAGATGCTTTGAAAGTTGACCAGATAAGTGTTAGGAGAAAATATTACATGGTACATTTCAATGTCTTCCCTTTGCTTTCTCAGTTTTCACAGTCAAATTATTCTGTTCAGCCTACTTTTTTGAAGTAGGTAGGTCTAGGGAGAAATTGAGCTACTTATCAAAATTATTGCATGCAAGGAAATACGATGTTTTGGAATCTCTTGTATCTGCATCTTGGCCAGAAGCATAGTAATTGTAAAGGGAAATGCATAAAGTGCTTGCCCAAAGTCTCTGTTAAATAGACTTATGTATTCAACAAATATCAAGTGCCCAGTATATGCTACATGCCGTCCCAGGCGCTGAGGATACAGCCGTGCACGTGGGAACTTTGACAGGAATTTACCCAGGATCATGCATATAAGTTCACATTTGTTGAATTAAAAAGCAGGTTTCCATTTTGATTGTCCTATTTATGTCTGGTAATTATTAATCACTTTTTTTTTTTTCACCAGAAGCACTGATTTTTTTTCTCCTAATCTTTGGGATAAAGAAACTTAAACCCAGTTAATAGAAAATTTGTAAAACTTCTAAATTTTTATCTTTTTTCTAGGTTACATGTATAGGAAAGCCATTTATCTATTTTGGGCTTTCGTTTCATCTGAAATTTCAACTAAGTGTGGCTTGTATACATTCAGGTGACATGCTTTTCATGTCTTTCTGTTCTTAGGACTCAGGTGGCATGGCTAACATTCGTTTTCAAATGTTCAGATTCTCTCTTTCTTATTATTTTTAATTGACATACAATTGTCCTAAAATGAGCTAGTTTAAAGTGAATAGTTTAGTGACATCTAGTTCATTCACAAGGAGCTCCTGTTGGTGCTGTGGTTAAAGCATTGGGCTGCTAACCAAAAAGGTCAGTAATTTGAACCCACCAGCCACTCCATAGGAGAAAAATGAGGCAGTCTACTTCCATAAAGATTTACAGCCTTAGAAACCCTATGGGCAGTTCCACATTGTAGTATACGTCAGTACTTTATTCCTTTTTACAGCTAAATGCTATGCCATATTTTGTTTATTGTAGTTTCCTTATTTTCTAAGGTACCCAAGTCCATGGATAGGGCAAACAATTAACACACTTGACTGCTAACTGAAAAGTTGGAGGTTTGAGACTATACACAAGCACCTTGAAAGAAAGCCTGGTGACCTACTTCCAAAAACTCAGCCATTGAAAACTCTTTGGAACACAGTTCCACTCTGACATCCTGATACCCATGGGGTTGTCATGAGTTGGAATCGACTAGATGGTAACTGAGGCACCCTGTTCTTGACCTTGGATGCATGTTGCTTGTAACTAAATCATAGGGTGGGAACAAATAAAGATAACAGCTAATCATTGGACAGGCACCATCTTCTCAGTCCTCCACTAGCCACGCTGGTCCCTACAGAAACTAGCTCGAGACAGATCTTGAACCCATCATTTAATCTCTATATGTCTCAACTTCCTCAGCTATAAAGCAGGCTTGATGACTGCTTGCTACCCACCCACGGAGAATAAGGAGTTAATGCTTGTTAAAAGCTTTGAGGTTCCCAGATGCAAGGCCCTATATGTCACATATAAGTACAATATAACAACATAATAATCATTCACCAGGAGTCCAGTTTTTTTTTTTTAAACACTTCTTTTGAAAAAAGACAAGCATCAGTAAATTTTCCCAGACATGCCATGTGTATTCTTCCCCTTTCCAGAAAATGCATTACTCCTAGGCAGAGTCAGGATATGTTTTGCGGGGTGCTTGAAAGGGCTCAAGTGTCTGCCTCCTTTCGTATATTGTTGTGTTGTTGTTGTTGTTTGCCATCGAGTCGGCCCCGACTCATAGCGACCCCTCCTTGGGTTTCCGAGGCAGTATCACTACGGAAGTAGGAATGCCCAACCTTCCTTCTGAGGAGTGGCTGGTGGGTTTGAACCACCAACCTTCTGGTTAGCAGTCAAGTGCCTTAGGCACTATGCTACCAGAGCTCACCGCTTGTCAATTCCAGAATCAATCTGGGATGATAAATTACTGAGTATCTTCTGTATGATAAATATAATACGTTGGGTTCTGTAAATTCATTTGATCCTCACTGCAGCTGTATGATATGGATAGTACTACATAAATTTGAATATGAAGCTATTGAGGCTTTAGGAAGCTTGGTGACTTATTCAAAATCTCAAAACCAGCAAAAAGTGTATTTAGGATTTCCACCTAGTTCTGCAGACTCTTGACACTCTCTGTGCTGCTCACCTCTTCAGCTGATCTGAGGTTTTATATGCTCACGTTGGCAAAGGTCTGGGGAGAATTGTAAAATGGAACAGAAGAAGCAAACCTTGCTCTAATTTATAAGATTTTGTGTGAACTCTTCCACTGAACTCTTGGTTTCATAAAGCTGCAATTGAATGAAAAGATTTTCTGAGCTGAAATGCCCAGATGGTTATGTTAATGGAAAATCAAGCCTTTGTGAAAAAGTTTCACTTGTGAAAAACATTCACTATACAAGACATACTTCAACCACATGGCTATGATGATTGTTAAGAAACGTGGAAGATGTGTGTTGGAAAGAAAAAGAATTAAAGAAATTTGACATAGTTGTAATTAATGTGATTATGGGAATAGACTAAAAGTGTAGTGGGGATGCCTAGAGAAGTAAGAATCACCAGTATGTGAAGCAGGTTTTGCAACAAAAGAGGAGAAAGAGCTGAAAATATAATAATTGAAAAATAAATTGAAGTCAAGAGAGAGAAAATGTAAAACTTCCTTAATTTAAAATTTTCATTTATACATATTTATCAATATTAGGTCCTTGATTAATCAGTCTGGAAATTAAAGGAAAACTGAACTTTTCTTCTCTGGGTGGAGTATAGGGATTACTTGAAGGTAAAATTTATGTGATATATCAAAGTAACATAGATTAAGGGGACTTTTGTTCTCTGCTTGTGCTTGTTTATTATTATTATTATCATCATCAATTAGTTCATCCTACTCTTCATTGCTAACGGTATGGAGACAGTGGTTGTCAAAGTTTGACTAAAAAGAGCCTCATTTCCCAGCTGACAGCTTGGTAGTCAGCCATGATTTTCATTCATTAGAGTAGAAAGAGCAGAGGACAGGAAACCTCAAAGTCTAATTCCTAACCCAAATTCTCTACCAAATTCTTTCTTAGTTCTCTAGTCCTGTTATAACAAAAATACCACAAGTGGATGGCTTAATAAACAGAAATTTATTCTCTTACATTTTAGGAAGCTAGAAGTCTGAGTTTGGAGTGCCAGCTCTAGGGGCTGGTTGGAGGCCCTTAACCTTGGACTTCAGCTCTGCCTTCCAGGCCCAACTGGCCTGCGACCTTGGTTGGGTAAGACCATCTGTCTCTACAAGTCTCAGTTGTCTCTTTTGTTAATTAAAAGTACTGAACAACATGATATACAAGGCACTTGCATATACACTAAAACATTCTTCTCAGTTAAATGAAGAAGCCACTTATGATAAAAGAGCTACAGAATGCACAAAAGATTGGGAAGGACTCAGGCCAATGGGCATGAGTGAATGGGCTCTTCATTCTAAACTGAATTAGTGGTTTAAGATGAGGTTTCATGAAAACCTAAGCAACTAAGTCAAATGAACACTGCTAATGAAACTGATGGTATCCCAAATGCATCATTGTACACATGGGTCCAAATAATACATCAGACCTCTTTGGTTTTGCCTTAGGGAAAACTGACATAATCAACTGGCATCATATCAGGAGAGTAAAAATGATATTCTTAGCAAGGTTGGGCAATCTATTTCCGTAGTGATACTGTCCCAGAAACCCAAGGAGGGGTTGCTATGAATTGGATCCGACTCAATGGCGGTGAGTATTTATTTTTTATCTTTTTTGTTTAAGGCAACATATTAACACATTAACATTTTGTACCAAAACATCTGAATTATAAAAAAGTGCTGTGCAAAAACAGTGAGAATGGAACAAGAATGGAACTGTACTTTTAGTAAAAGGAAATGCAATAATTTTAAGAATCTTCTATGCACATTCACCAGTATATAGAAATGACCAAATGCCTTATTTTTGGTAGATAACCAAACAATACTTGTTGTGATGAATAAATATATTCCTTTTACATTATATCAATCTTCTTCCTCCCCCCACCTTTTCTTGGTTTGTTTTTGATTTTTATATTTGAGAACAGCACCATAAGAATTTAATCACTTGAGCATTTTTCCACAACAATTTCTAACCCATCCTTTTGAAGGACCACATGAAACTCTTCCATTAAAGATCATTCTGAAAATATAGGTGTGCCCATTCAGCCCAGGTGCAAACTAGGAAAAAAAAAAAAAATCACATCCAATATTTCCTTTAAGTAAAAACCGCACCAAAAATTGTTTTTGAGGACCAAATTTCTGGTGTATTGAAAATGGAGAATATATATGGATTGAATTTAGGACAAACCATTTTTATTAATTTGGCAGACTATTTTTATGGGAAACTCTCCTAATTGGGATTGTCTTAGTAATCACTCCTAACACAATTCCTGAATTCCATATAACTGCCAACTATTCTCCCTATCAAATTACAGTCTTCTAAAATCACCAGCTATTTGATGTACTGGATAGCAGATTACAGTTCGAATTTCTTAAGAGAGTTGGAGCTTGTCACTTATCCCTTTTGTGTCATTCTATCTTGAGCCTGTTTGGATTACTGTCATCACTGACAGTGGCCAGTCCATTTTCTGGGTTCTCTGAATGAATATTCATTCAACTCACCAAGACTGTTGGTCATAATTAAGGATTCTAAAAAGAGCTTTCAGATCTGTGGATGAAAGGCATTAGATAAGTACAGAGTATTACTATTATTATTTATGTTTGTTGTTATTATTATGATTGCTGACTATTATTACAGTTTTATTGGCGCCTCCCAGGAGTAATGGTCATGCTAATGATCTTGAAGTTTCTTGAGAACAGAATTCTTAGTTCCTTTATCAGCCCTAGTTGATCTATAGCTTCATTTAAACTGTTATGGATTGAAGCTTGATTGAATTATTAGAGTTTAGTGAAAATAGCTGTAGCTTTGAGCAAGATGCAAGACAACACCTAAAAAAAAAAGTAAAAAGTTTTCTTCTTTATTTATGCCTCTGCTACCACTACGTTAAGACAGAATATTTTCACCCTCTGGAAATTAACCATTTTATACAGAGGATAATTTGGTATTAATCTACCCTGTTTACAGTGTCTAAGGTTCTGATTCCAGGTACTCTTAATATAGAAATTCAATTCAATGATTTTATTTCTGTTGCTGTTGTTGGGATATACACTTTTTCTATGTATCTGTTTTCCTAGAGTATCTATCAGTTAGTCTACAGAATGCCAAATAATTTAAGTACATTAAGTACCTTCAACAAATTCCCAACCTAGTTGGAAATAAAACAAGTAGAAATAATTTATAAGTTTTGTGATAGAAATACACATAGCACAGTAACAAAGCTTAGAGATAAAGCCTCTAGACTAGTATGGAGTAGAATGCCTAGTTTGGAGAGATGGTGCTAAAGGAAACAAGTTTCTAAATAGGTAGATCAACTAGTGAAAGATGAGCAAGACTCAAGTAGGGAAAGAGGGATGATAAACTTTATAATATATTTTAAGAAATTTGGTATGACTTGAGAACAACAAAACTTGGAGGAAATGTGGGTAATGGACAAAGAGCCTTGTATGCCATGCCAGAGAGCTTAAATTTTAAACAAAAAAAGCAATAAAATTCATTAAATAGTAATTGGAGACTTGTTGTTGTTGTTGTTGTTAGGTGCCATCAATCGTCTCCAACTCATAACGACCCTATGCACAGCAGAACGAAACACCACCCAGTACTGAACCAACTCCGTGATTCTTGCTGTACTTGAGCCCATTGCTGCTGCCACCATGTCAATCCATCTCATTGAGGGCCTTCTCCTCTTTTGTCGACCCTCCACCTTTCCAAGCGTGACATCCTTCTCCAGGGAATGGTCCCTTTTGACAATGAAGTCTGGCCATTCTTGCCTCCAAGGAGCATTCTGGCTGCACTTCCTCCAGGACAGACCTGTTAGTTCTTTTAACTGGAGACTTAGAGAATATCATTTTAGAAAGATCATTTCAACTGTAGAATGGAAGATGACTTAAAGAGGGTGGAATGGAGAAAGAGTGGAAGATGTGTATAGAGATCTTTGAGGAGTAGGCTCCATAGAATCTTGTGATTAACTGTATAAGAAAGGCACAGGAAAGAGAAGATCTGAAATGACTGACATATTTCTACCTTGCATGACCCTGTGGATGATGGTACCACTCACTGAAATTGGAAATACATGGGAAGGTACACGTTTTCTCAAGGAAGAGGATAAATTCTCTTTTTGAGATGAGTTGAGGTGACAGTGTGGCAATTGTTTCCTGCTTTTCTTCTTCCACTCACTTCAGTATACATGGAAGAAGATAGAATGGGATGACAACCATAGCAAAATCTATCAAGAACTAAGGATCATTTGATTCTTTTTTTTTCACCAAAAATTTGTTGTTGTTGTTAGGTGCCATCGAATCGTCTCTGACTCATAGCCACCTTACGTACAACAGAATGAAACACTGCCTGGTCCTGTGTCAGCTCACGATCCTTGCTATACCCAAGCCCATCGTTGTAGCCACTGTGTCAATTCATGCTGTTGAAGGCCTTCCCCCTTTTCACTGACCCTCCACTTTACCAAGCATGATATTCTTCTCCAGGGAATGGTTCCTTCTAACAACATGACCAAAGTAGGTGACGCAAAGTTTGGTCATTCTCACTTCCAAAGAGCATTCCAACTGCACTTCTTCTACAATAGATTTGTTAGTTCTTTTAGCAGTCCATGGTACTCTCAGCATTCTTTGCCAACACCACAACTGAAAAGCATCAAGTCTTCTTCAGTCTTGCTTGTTCATTATCCAGCTCTCACATCATAAGAGATAATTGAAAATAACATGGGTTAAGTGCACTTTAGTCTTCAAGGAAACATCTTTGCTCTTCAGCACTTGAAAGGGGTCTTTTGCAGAAGATTTGCCCAATGGAATATGTCATCTGATGTCTTGACTTCTGCTTCCATTGGTGTTGATTGTAGGGCAAAATAATATGAAGTCCTTGATAACTTCAATCTTTTGTCCATTTATCATGATGGTGTTTATTGGTCCAGTTGTGAGGATTTTTGTTTTCTTTATATTGAGGTGTAATCCATATGGCAGACTGTAGTCTTCAATCTTCATCAGTAAGTGCTTCAAGCCATCCTCACTGTCAGCAAGGAAAGTTATGTCATCTGCATATCTCAACTTGTTTACGATTCTTTCTCCAATTCTGATGCCACGTTCTTCTTCATATAATCCAGCTTCTCGGATTATTTGCTCAGCATACAGATTGAATAAGTATGGCAAAAGGATACAACCCTGATGCACTCCCTTCTTGATTTTAAACTATGCAGTACCCCCTTGTTCTGTTTGAATGACAGCCTCCTGGTCTATGTGTAGGTTCCTCATGAGTACAATTAAGTGCTCTGGAATTCCCATTCTTCTCAATGTTATCCATAATTTGTTATGATCCACACAATTGAAAGCTTTTGCATAGTCAATAGAACACAAGTAAACATCTTTCCAGTATTCTTTGTCTTTGGACAAGATCCATCTGACATCAGCAATGATATCCCTCATTCCAGGTCCTCTTCTGAATCCAGCTTGCATTTCTAGAAGTTCTCTGTCACTATACTGCTGCACCCATTTTTGAATTATCTCCAATAAGATTTTACTATCATGTGATATTAATGATATTGTTCCATAATTTCCACATTCTGTGGGATCACCTTTCTTTGGAATGGGTACAAATGTGGATTTCTTCCAGTCAGTTGGCTAGGTAGCTGTCTTCCAAATCACTTGGCATAGCTAAGTGAGTACCTCCAGCATGGCATCCGTTTGTTGAAACATCTCAAGGGGTATTCCGTCAATTCCTAGAGCCTTATTTTTTGCCAATTCCTTCAGTGGCACTTTGACTTCTTCCTTCAATACCATTGGTTCTTGATCATATGCCACCTCCTGAAAACTGAAACTTTATTGATATACAGAGTTGGTTTGAATGTTTGGATTATTCCATCCTGTTCAGGTTAACAATTGGTTAATAATAACTTAGATAGGCTCATTTAATAAAAATGGCAAAACTAACTATAAGACATAGAGATGTAGAGTATTAATAAATAATTGTATATAGTATTTTTATTATACAGTTAAGAAGAATAAGGTACCTTCATAACGAAGGCCCAGAAAATTTCTGTCTGTCACCAGCTAGAATTTTTATGAATTGTAGGTCATGGTTTCTATCCTCTCCTTTTATCTTGAACATCACCCCTTCCCTTTCAACCCCCAACAATGTTTAGGCCCATATAGTTATATTCTGGGATAGTTAAACCTTAAAATATGATATCTGAAGGAAAAAAATGTACCAAAATTCATGCTCCCTTTTCAGTAGTGTCTTAATTACTAATGCTTCCATAACAGAAAACACCACAAGTGGGTAGTTTCAAAGAACAGAAATATATTCTCTCACAGTTCAGGAGGTTAGAATTCTGAATTCAGGATATGGCTCTAGGGGGAAGTACTTCTTTGTCTTTTCAGCTTCTAGTAGCCGATAATCCTTGGAGTCTCTCAGTTTGTAAATGAATCTGCTATGTGTGTCTCTCTTCATACGGCATCTTTCCTCTGTGTCTATTCTACTTTTTTATAAGTCAGAAGTGATTAGGTTTAGGACTTGCCTTACACTAGTATGGCCTCATTAACATAAGAAAAAAAACCCTTTATTTCCGAATAGTGTCATATTTACAGGTATAGAGATTAGGATTTCAACACACAATTTTGGAGGACACAATTAATCTATAACACATAAGCTAGAGCTTGATACTGAGAAATGTCTCATTTCTGGACACTACATTTCCCAGCTCTTCTTGCAGCTAGATGGAGCCTTGTGAATATTTCATACTGTCTTAGTTATCTAGTGCCGCTGTAACAGAAATATCACAAGTGGATTGCTTTAATGAACAGAAGTTTATTCTCTCACAGTTTAGGAGCTAGAAGTCTGAATTCAGAGTGCCAGCCCTAGGGGAAGGCTTTTTTCCTCTGGCAGCTCTCGAGGTAGGTCTTTGTCTCCTTTCAACATCTGTAGGCCCACTGTTTTTGGAGATCTACATGGTAGCATAGTGCCTAAGGCACTTGACTGCTAACCAGAAGGCTGGCGGTTCAAATCCACCAGCCACTCCTCGGAAGGAAGGTTGGGCAATCCTACTTCCGTAGTGATACTGCCTCGGAAACCCAAGGAGGGGTCACTATGAGTCGGGGCCGACTCGACGGCAAATAACAACAACATGTTTTTTGGTATCAATCTTCCCCAGAGTCTAGGAGGTTCTCCACACAGAGACCTTGCTTCCAAAGGACATGCTCTGCTCTTGGTTCTTTCTTGGTGGTACTCAGGTCCCTTCTATTTTGGTCACTTCTCTCCCCTTTTATCTCTTGTGAGATAAAAGGTGATGCAAGCTACACCCTAGGGGAAATCCCCTTACATGGTGTCAGGGCTGTGACCTGAGTGAAGGTTTTGTATCCCACCCGAATCTCCATGCAATTGATTGGCTGATCACCTCAGGGAGGTGATTATATCATTGGATAACTACCAATTTACATCATTACATAACTGCCAAACCACTGAGAATCATGGGCCAGCCAAACTGACACATATTTTCGGGGGACACAGTTCAATCCTTGATGTACTCTAAGAGCATGGGAGTGGAAGTATTATCTTTTTTGAATCAAGAACTTTAAGATGTTGTATTTCTCCATACTCATCCCCCTTTAGGTGTTTGGATGCCAATGATGAGGACCTAGAGTACGGTGGAGTCACAAGATGGAATCTGACTGAATCCCTGAGTCACTTTATGGAGGAAAGGCACCAAGAACACTCGTCTTGGCCTCTTAAATGAATGAGAAATAAACTTCTGTCATGTTAAGACACTGGAATTTTGGTATTTATTTCAGCAGTCCATGTTCCTCTCCCTATAAAGTAAATATTTATTATTATTATTTTAGTAATTCTTTATTTTGTGAAAATAAGATTTATTTTTTTAAAAGAGTCAACCATAAAATTTGAATCCTTGGATGTTTCCTGTATAAACTTGTGAGTTAGCCTTGCAAGTCTAATTTTCTCATCTGCAAAATAGGAATGGAGATGAAGTGAAATCAGGTACATGAAAGTGTTTTCTAAACTGTGAAAAAACAAATGTAAAATGTTATTACAATTAGGAGAGTGTTTCACAGTCCTATGACACCAAAAAAACAAAACCAAACTCATTGCCATCAAGTTGATTCTGACTCATAGCAACCTCCATTGAGTTTCTAAGGCTGTAAATTTTTGCAGAAGCAGACTGCCTCATCTTTCTTTCACAGAGAAGCTGGTAGGTTAGAACTACTGGCTTTTTGGTTAGGAGCCAAATGTCTTAATAACTGCACCACCAGTGCTCCTTCCTATGATGACACACATGCTATTTCTTTATTCTGAAATGTCCCATGGCTTCTCTTCTTAGGGACTTTCAACTTTCTCTATCAATTTCAAAGGCTCAAATTGCCTTCCCTCCAAAGACTTTTTTTTTCTTCTTTTGCAAAAACCTTCAATTTAACTTAAATAGAACAATTGCTTTGAAAGGAGATCATCTATAAGTATTTACTGCAAAACTTTTTTTTAAAAAAACTATTTGATATTATTGTTATTATTATTGTGATTTGGGTGAAAGTTTACAAGGCAAATTTATTTTCTTTACAACAGTTCATATACATTTTGTTTCATGACATTGATTGCTACCCCTATAATGTAACAGCTCTTCTCCCACTTCCTCTCTGTGTCCATCTTTCTTATACATTTCTTCCCTCTGAGCTATCTCCCTGTGCAAATACTGCCCTTCTGATGTCCCATGGTTGATTGTTCTAACAAGAGTACCTATCTGGTATAAATGGTCACCTTATATGCCAGTCTATTGTTTGGCTGGAAGCCACAGGAGTTAGTGCAATTCCAGGCCTGAAGGGTGACTCAGGAGCATGTTGTTGTTGTTGTTGTTAAGTGCTGTCGAGTCGTTTCCGACTCATAGCGACCCCATGCACAGCAGAACGAAACACTGCCCGATCCCGCGCCAGCCCCACA
>NW_006921704.1:4079462-4084861 GCF_000298275.1 Orycteropus afer afer | reverse complement strand
CTGTTCCTCTGTCTGGCTTCCTGTCTTTTAATCCCCTTTCTCCTGCTCTTCTGGCCTGCTTCTTTGGGCGTCCCTGAGTTTCCCCTCCTCACCTAACCCCTTCGGCTGATTGCTCTTCTCTCAGAGGGCTCCCTTGTTACCCTCCCGAGAGGGACCAGGTCTCCAAGAGCAAGGTAAGCACGGGCTGGTGCTTACTCACTGATCTGCACTGAACACTTTCCCTTGTTACCCTCCTGAGAAGGACTGGGTCTCTGGGCGTAAGGTAAGGACCATAGTCTTGGGGATTTCAACAGTCTCCATCAGACCAGTTGAGCCTGGTCTTATTTATGATTTTGAGTTGTGTTCCACATTTTTCTCTGACTCTGTTTTGGATCACCTATTTTGATCCCTTTCCAACTGGTTGACAGTGGTACAGGCACCATCTAGTTCTTCTGGCCTCAGGGTCATGTAGGCTGAGGTTCACAAGCCCCACTTGTCCCTTGGACTAATTGTTTTCATTAGTCTTTTGTTTTCTTCATTTTTCTTTGCTCCAGATGAGGAGAGACCAGTTGTTGCATCCTAGATGGCCACTTGCAAGCTTTGAAGACTCCAGTTGCTAGTCACAAAACTAGGATGTAGAACAATGTTTTTGTGTAGTATGTTATGCCAATTGAGCTTGATGTCTCTTGTGACCATGGTCCTGAGCCCCTGGGTACAGTGACTCACTCTTTCAGGGTGTCTGGCTGTGGCTAAGAAGTTATCATGACTTTGCCCCCCTAATGCTATTATGCATATGGACATTTTTATAGCACATGCAAATATATGTGTAGAAAAGAGGACATTTTTAACACCTCATTTCCTTCCTTTCCCTCCCTTCTTCTCTGCCCCACCAGAAATTAACTGTTCCTTTCTTCCCACCATTGTGCACCTTATGATTAATTAACTCAGCAAATAGTTTTTAATCATCGACTGTGTACCAGAACAAAGAGCTCTGGTGTCACTGTGGTTAAATCAATGGGCTACTAACCAAAAAGTCACTGTTAAAACCCACCAGCTGCTCCAGGGGAGAAAGATGAGTAAGTCTGCTTCTGTAAAGATTCACAGCTTTGGAAATCCTGTAGGGCTACTATGAGTTGGAATCAAAATCAACTCCATGGCAGTGAGTTTGGCTTTTGGTTTATACACCAGAACAGAGTCCCTAGGTGATGCAAACAGATAATGCCCTCAGCTGTTAACTGAAAGGTTGGAAGTCAAGTCCACCTAGAGGCACCTAGGAAGAAAGGCCTGGTGATCTACTTCCAACAATCAGCCATTGAAATCCCTATGGAGCACAGTACTACTCTGATACACATGGGGTCTCATGAGTTGAATTGACTCAATGACAACTGGTTAGTGTGTTTGAGTAAAGAGCACAAGGTGAGTGGTACAGATTGAGGTCAGAGGTGCAGGCAGAGCCAGATCATGTAAGAGCTTGTAATGCAGAGTAAGAGTATGGGTTTTATTATAGTTCCCATGGGAAGCCATTATAGAACTTTAAGCAGGGAGAAGGGTGAGCTGATAATATGTTTTTGACTGATCATTCTTGTTAATGAGGGGAAAATGGATGGTAGTGGGCAAGAATGGAAAAGGTTAAGAGCTAGCTTAGTAGAAAGTCATGCTAATGCCTTAGGTCAGGGTGATGAGAAATATATGGAGAACAGTGACTGACAATATAATCCAACACATAAGCAAATCTTGATTCAAATTTCAAATTCCATCAAGTACATGGACAAATGCCTTCATGTTTGAGGCTAGGTCCACATCTCTAATACAATAATCTCAATAGAGTGGTAAGGATTAGAGAAATAAGGTATATGTTACCTGTATATTGCAATGGTTCCCTTGGAAAGCTGTTTCTCACAACAGCACAAGCTTCTTCAAGGCAAGGATGGTGTCTTAGTTCCCTCTCATCCCAGCAGTCTGGTTCATAGCTGCCACTATGGCAAAGTGACCTATTACATGTATCCTTTTAGCTATGGGAATTTTTATCTATGTGAATTTCAATGTGGAATCCAGGTTTTAAGTATTGCCATTTGGGGTCAAAACAATTTTAAATTGCATTCTTTCAAAAATGAATTAGAAATACTATAAAAATCTTTTAAGAAAACATCAATGTAAATCTTCATGGCCTTGGATCAGGCAATGTTTCCTTAAATATGATACTTAAAGCACAGACAAGCAAAGAAAAAATAGATAGTTGGACTTCATCAAAATGAAAACAAATGTGCATAAAAAGACACTATCAAGAAAATGAAAACACAATCCACAGAATGGGAAAAAAAATTTGCATATCATATATCATTTAAGAGTCCAGTGTACAGAATTTATAAAGAACTCTTAAAAATTAACAGTAAAAAGACAAATACCTTGATTTAAAAATGGGGAAAGGATCTGAATAAATATTTCTCCAATGAAGATACAAAATGGTAAAAAACCACATGAAAAGATGCTTGACATTATTAACCATCAAGGAAATGCAAATCAAAATCACAATAGATAGCTATTTAATTATTTTTTAAAGATAGTAACAAGTATTGGGCAAGATGAGAAGAAATTAAGATTCTTGTATATTGGTGGTGGGAATGTAAAATGATGGAGCCGCCACAAAACAATTTGGCAGTCCCTCAAAAAGTTAAATGTATGATTCAGCAATTCCACTCCTAGGTATATACCCAAAAGAAATGAAAAAATATATTCACACAAAAACTCATAGAAGCGTTATTCATAAAAATAAAACAAAATGTAAGCAGTACAAATGGCCACAACCGATGAACCCAAAAAAAACCCCTCTGCCATAGAATTGGTTCTGCGTCACAGTTACCGTATAGGACAGAGTAGAATTGCTCCATAGGGTTTCCAAGGCTCTAAATCTGTAAGGAAGCAAATGCCTTACCAGTCTTTTGCTGGCTACAGAGTGTTTTCACCACTATATTGCCAGAGCTCCTTATAACTGATGAGTGGGTAAATAAAACGTGATATAGACATGTAATGGTATATTGCTGTTGTTGGGTGCCGTCCTGTTGGCTTTGACTCATAGTGATCCTATGTAAAACAGAATGAAACACTGCCCAGTCCCGCGCCATCTTCACAATCCTTGTTATACTTGAGCCCATTGCTGCAGCCACTGTGTCAGTCCATCTTATTGAGGATCTTCCCCTTATCCGCTGACCTTCCACTTTACCAAGCATGATCTCCTTCTCCAGGGAATGGTCCCTCCTGACAACATGACCAAAGTAGGTGACAAGAAGTCTGGCCATTCTCACTCCCAAAGAGCATTCTGGTCGCACTTCCTCCAAGACAGATTTGTTCATTCTTTTGTCAGTCCATGGTATTTTCAGCATTCTTTGCCAACACCACAATTCAAAAACATCAACCCTTCTTCGGCTTTCCTTATTCTTGTCTAGCTTTCACATGCATATGAAGTGACTGAATATACTGAAGCTTGGGTTAAGTGCACCTTAGTCTTTTTTTTCCTTTGAATTTTTATTGTGATTTGGGTGAAAGTTTATAGAGCAAATTCATTTTCCATATAGCAGTTCATATACCTTTTGTTTCATGACACTGACTGTAATTCCCCACAACGTAATAGTTTTTTTCCCACTTCCTCTCTGTAGTTACCTCTTCCCTGTGTTCTTCCTTCCTATGCACTCACCCCCGAACCCCAGCAATTTCCATATGCAAACACTGCCCTTCTGTTTTCCCAGGATTAACAGGCACACCTTATTCTTCAAAGTGGTATCTGTGCTCTTCAATACTTTAAAGAGGTCTTTTGCAGCAGAGTTGCCCAGGGCAATAAAATGTCTGATTTCTTGACTGCTGCTTCCATTGGTATTGATTGTGGATCCAAGTAATATGAAACCCCTGACAAGTTCAATCTTTTCTCCATTTATCATGATGCCACTTATTGGTCCAGTTGTGAGGACTTTTGTTTTCTTTATGTTGAGATACAATCCATACTGATGACTATAGTCTATAGTCTTTAATCTTCACCAGTAACTGCTTCAAGTCATCTTCACTTTCAGCAAGCAAGGTTGTGTCATATCACAGTTGTTGATGGGTCTTCCTCTAATCCTATGCCATGTTCTTCATGTAGTCCAGCTTCTCAGATTATTTCCTCAGCATACAGATAGAATAAGTATGGTGAAAGGATATAACCCTGACGCACACCCTTCCAGATTTTAAACCATGAAATGTGCCTTTGTTCTGTTTGGACAACAGCCTCCTAGTCTATGTACAGGTTCCTCATGAGCACAATTAAGTGTTCTGGAAATTCCATTCTTCTCAATGTTATCCATAATTTGTTATTATCCACCCAGCTGAATGCTTTTGCATAGACAATAAAACACAAGTAAACATCTTTCTGATACTCTTTGTTTGCAGCCAAGATCCATCTGACATCAGCAATGATATCCCTTATTCCATGTCCTTGACTGAATCCAGCTTGCTTTTCTGGAAGTTCCCTTTCAATATACTGCTACAGCTGTTTTTTAATTATCTTCAGTAAGGTTTTACTGGAGGAGTCAGCTGTAGGGACCCAGGTGAGGAGAGGGAACCCAGGCCACACCCCACAAGCAGCAAGGTGGGAAAGCAGGGAGAGGACAGAAAAGGCAAAGGGGACCAGAACAGATCGAGGAGTCAGCCTCAGGTGAGGAGAGGGAACCCAGGTCATGCCCCACAAACAGCAAGGCAGGAAAGCAGGGAGAGGACAGAAAAGGCAAAGGGGACTGGAACAGATCAAAGAGTCAGCTGCAGAGATCCAGGTAAAGGTGGTTGGAGAGGTTTCCAAGAGTTAAGGGAGACAAACTTGTCTGTCGGTTTGTCCTACTGTGGTGACGTGTTGCTGTGAGTCTTGAGGCTGTGCCACTGGTGGGGTGCACATGGTGCACAGTATCAGCCTGGCTTGCAGACTGAGACATACTAGGAAGAAGGAAGAGGCCATCCACTTCTCAAAGAATTGGCCAGGGAAAACCCTATGAATAGCAGAGAAACACTGTCTGATACATTACTGCACAACTTTATGAATAGTCTGGAAACATTGTCCAATACAGAGGAGGAAGATGAGTCATTTAGCTTAGAAAGCTTTCAAAATAGGACTGGGAAAGAGCTGCATCATCAGAGTAAAACCAGCCTTAACCCTATGGATAAGTTAAAGCTTCTGAGACCTCCATTTGCTGACACAGCACCACTCAAATTGAGGAGAAATAGCTGCAAACATCGATTAATAATTGGAGCATGGAATGTACGAAGTATGAATCTAAGAAAATTGGAAGTATTCAAAAATGAAATGGAATGCATAAAAATTGATATCCTAGGTGTTAGTGAGCTGAAATGGACTGGTTTTGGCCATTTTGAATCAGACAACCATATGATCTACTATGCCG
>NW_006921704.1:4071546-4078577 GCF_000298275.1 Orycteropus afer afer | reverse complement strand
GAAAAGACAACAAAAGAAGAGAAGACCAAAATGGATGGCAGAAGAGACTCTGAAACTTGCTCTTGAGTGGAGAGTAGCTAAAGCAAATGGAAGAAATGGCAAGATAAAAGAATTGAACTGGAGATTTCAAAGAGCAGCTCGAGAAGACAAAGCTAATTACCTAGAGTTAGAAAACCAAAAGGCAAGAACACACTCAGCATTTCCCAATCTGAAAGAATTGAGAAAAAAAATTTAAGCCTCGAGTTGCAGTATTGAAAGATTTTAAGGGCAAAATATTGAATTATGCAGGAAACATCAAAAGAAGATGGAAGGAATACACAGAGTCACTGTACCAAAAAGGAATGGTTGATCTTCATCCATTTCAGGAGGTGGCATATGTTCAAGAACCAATGGTATTGATGGAGGAAGTCAAAGCTGCAATGAAGGAATTGGTGAAGAACAAGGTTCTGGGAATTGACGGAATAGCCATTGAGATATTTCAACAAAAGGATGCAGCACTGGAGGCACTCACTTGGTTATGCCAAGAAATTTGGAAGACAGCTACCTGGCCAACTGACTGGAAGAGATCCATATTTTTACCCATTCCGAAGAAAGGTGATGACACAGAATGTGGAAATTATCAAACAATATCATTAATATCGCATGCAAGTAAGATCTTACTGAAAATAATTAAAAAATGGTTGCAGCAGTATATTGACAGAGAACTTCCAGAGGTGCAAGCTGGATTCAGAAGAGGACGTGGAACAAGGGAATCATTGTTGTTGTTGTTATGTGCCATCGAGTCAGACCCGACTCATAGTGATTCCTCCTTGGGTTTCCAAGGCAGTATCACTACGGAAGTAGATTGCCCCGGATCCTGGCTCAAGACAAAGAATATCAGAAAGATGTTTACTTGTGTTTTATTGACTATGCAAAGGCATTTCATTGTGTGGATCATGACAAATTATGGATAACATTGAGAAGAATGCGAATTCTCGAACACTTGATTGTACTCATGAGGAACCTATACCTTGACCAGGAGGTTGTCATTCGAATGGAACAAGGGGACACTACATGGTTTAAAATCAGGAAGGGAGTGCGTCAAGGTTGTATCCTTTCCCCATACTTATTCAATCTATATACTGAGCAAATAATGCGAGAACCTGGACTGTATGAAGAAAAACATGGCATCCGGATTGGAGGAAGAATCATTAACAATCTGAGATACACTGATGATACAACTTTGCTTTCTAAAAGTGAGGATGACATGAGGTACTTACTGATGAAGATTGAAGAACACAGTCTGCAGTATGAATTACATCCCAATATAAAGAAAACAAAAATCCTCACAAGTGGCAATAAGCAGCATCATGATGATTAGAGAAAAGATGAAGGTTGTCAAAGAATTCATGTTGCTTGGTTCTACAATCGATGCCATGGAAGCAGCAGTCAAGACATTAGATGACATGTAGCACTGGGCAGGTTGGCTATAAAGGAACTCTTTCAAGTGCTGAGGAGCAAGGATGTCTCCTTGAGGATTAAGGTGCACCTGGCACAGTCCATGATATTTCCATTGACTCGTATGCATGTGAGAGCTGGACAATGAATAAGGAAGACCAAAGAAGAATTGATGCTTTTGAGTTGTGATGCTGGCGAAGAATGCTGAAATACCATGGACTGCTAAAAGAACTAACAGATCTGTCCTGGAGGAAGTGCAGCTGGTATGCTCCTTGGAAGCGAGAATGGCCAGACTTCATCTCACCTACTTTGGTCATGTTGTCAGAGGGGACCATTCCCTGGAGAAGGATGTCATTCTTGGTAAGGTGGAGGGTCAATGAAAGAGGGGAAGGCCTTCGACAAGATAGATTGACACTGTGGCTGCGACAATGGGCTCAAGTATAGCAAGGATCATGGAGCTGGAGTGGGATCAGGTGATGTTTTGTTCTGTTATGCATGGGGTCTCTATGAGTCAGAAACAACTCTACTGCACCTAACAAAAACAACAAGATTTTACTTGCGTATGGTATCAATGATATTGTTCAGTAATTTCCACATTTTGTGGGATCACTTTTCTTTGAAATGGCTACAAATATGGATCTCATCCAGTCAGCTGGCCTGGTAGCTGTTTTTCAAATTACTTGGCATAGATGAGTAAGTGCCTCCAGTGCTACATCCATTTGTTGAAACACCTCAGTGGGTATTCCAGCAATTCCTGGAGCCTTTTTTTTTCACCAATTTCTTTAATGCAATCCCACCACTCATCTGTTGGTTTGTCGTTCTGTGGTGCCTTATGTGTTGCTGCAAGGCTAGAGACAATGCCAATGGTATTTCAAGTGCCAGCAGGGTCACCCATGGTGGACAGATTTCAGCAGAGCTTCCAGACTAAGACAGACTGGGAAGAAAAAAGGGTCTATCCACTTATCAAAGAAATGGCCAGTGAAAACCTTATGAACAGCAGTGAAACACTGTCTAAAACCCCACTGCCATCGAGTCAGATCTGACTCATAATGACCCCTCCTTGGGTTTCTAAGGCAATATCCTATGGAAGTAGATTGACCAACGTTCCTTCTGAGGAGTGGCTGGTGGATTTGAACCCAGCCTTTTGGTTAGCAGTCAAATGCCTTTGGCACTAAGCCACCAGAGCTCTGAAACACTGTCTGAAATATTATAATGGAATATTGTTGTTGTTGTTGTTGTTTGCCGTTGAGTCGGCCCCCATTCATAGCGACCCCTCCTTGGGTTTCCAAGGCAGTATCACTACGGAAGTAGGATTGCCCAATGGAATATTACTCAGGTATAAAAAAGGAGTGAAGTATTGATACATGTGACAACATAAGTGTAGTTTGAAAATATTATGTAAAGTAAAAGAAGCCAGACACAGAAAGTCACATGTTGCATGCTTCCATTTCTGTGGACAAGTGGTTTGTGAAATGTACAGAATGGATGCATTCTTAGAGACATAAAGTAGAGTAATGGTGGATTTCAGGGGTTGAGAGGCTGGCTGGGGGATGGGGAATGACTGCTATTGTGTATGGAGTTTCTTTTGGGGTGATGAAAATATTCTATAATTAGTCGGGAAGGTTGCATAACATTGTGAATGAACTAAAAACTACTGAATTGTCTACTATAAAATGGTGAATTTTATGGTATCTGAATTATATATAAAAAAATTATGGTTTAGATAAACAGCTCCATTATATTACCCTGAATGGCCTAAATGTCAAGGCACATTTAGAACAGGAAATATTTCAATTGGCATCTCAGGACTGCTCATTCTGGCGGGTGTGGACCCTATGGTAGAAACACCCTCCAATGTCTACATCAGCCCACTCTGTTTTCCCTGGAAGAATTCCTCAGCTATGAATTCTCCAGCATGGCCCTGTGACACCAAATCTGATGTGGGGAATGTGAGGGAGCTTATTTTCATAGAACTGAAATAGAGAGAAGGTATTTTAAACAAACTATGTACCTAAGAATGTTCTTTAGGCCAGTTAGCACACAAGAGTCATGTGTACCTAAGTTACTTTCTAGTACTAGTCATCACGGGAACAGCTCATCATACACACTGGACCTTTATGTAGCCAGTCAGGATCCAGAGCATGACATGTACACACAATCACACACATATGCATAAACACAGGTTCACACACATCCACACAGGCACACACACATGCTTACATGTGCACACACATGCACAAATACATGCACATACATGTGCACACACTAACACTCATGCACACAAACACATGCACACATGTGAGGAGATGTGTACACGAACATATCTACACACATGCATGTGTACATGCACACACATGGCACACATACACACACACATACGCTCTTCTCCCTTGATTTCATCCACTATCAGTGTGAGGTCCAGGATGGTTCCAAGTCAAACAAAATCAATCCAAATTCATGCCCATCTGAATGGCAAAAACCAGGCTTACACTGCTCTAGATGGCAAAAGGATCCAGGTTAAAGCACTTTAACTTTGCCACAGGCTATTTTGTTTTAAAACTTGGACCTGAAATATCAGCCAGAAGCAGTCTTTTCCCTTACATATAATGAATTGTCTTTGGCCTGTCTTTTGCTGTAATCAAAGTTCCACTCAATAGTTACAAATGGCACGAGTGTTCTTCTGAGGCTCTACTTGACAGGCTATAATTAGAAATACTTGACTTGACCTTTTACAAGCCATGATGCCCAACAAAATTGTGCAGAATCACATTTTAAAAATATTCTTGCATCTTTTGTGAGTCTGGGCAAGATTACAGGATTACTTTTATTTTACAATAATTACATAGTGACCTTCAGAGTTATTTGCAAAGGTCATATTCTCTTCACACACCCTTGATTTCCTTTCAGTTTTTCCTTTTGTTCCACCAGACATAAATTTAGCAAAGGAAGAAGAAAGAGAGGTTTTTTTCCCCCCCTGTGGATGAAAACTGAAGAAGATAGTTCAAAGTCCCCACAGGCACTCGGAGGGCTGTGGGCTATGATAGGCTATTTTCTACCATTTAGCTCCTGCATTATCACTACTCCTTTTTCTTCATTATTCTCCACTTATCACATGCAGCATCAGTGCAGAACCCAAATAGAGAGTTGTAATTACCCAGCTGCCACCTGATAGCACCCCTTCTATCATCTTTATCTCACTAGGCCTTGCTGTTTCATCATTGGATAAAACTTGCCCATGGCAATGCCTGTGATAGTGCATCTCAGAGATACATTTAAAGTTTACTCATTTATGGCAGAAAAATGCTGAACCCAGGCAATCATTAGATACACTTGCCAGTTTATTTGTTCAGTAAGGTTACTTTAACTCCCTTTTGTAATCAGTCATTTCTTCTTTTTTTCTTCTTGGAAACATTGAAATCACAACTGGCTCCTGAAATGAAATTATCCAGTATCAAGAATACTGAGACTGACTACGGGGGTATATGTTTGCACATGCACGCACATGTGTGCATGCACTCTGATACCAACATGCCAGTTATTCAATTCAAGCATCCTTCTTGTCAGGCACACCTAAAAAAAAGCAGCACACTCCCTGGAAGGGGATTTTAGGCAATGGAAAAAAATTGCTAAGTACCAAGACCGGAGAAAACATCACAATTTGTAGAAGGTTGGCCTGCTGGTTGTTGTAAAAATCAGAATACAAAAAGATTGATGTTGAAATGAGTATAAAAACATATAATGGCTCTGCTTTGACATATTCCTTGAGCTTTTCCGTTACACACTATAGGGGAATATAGCCCAAGGACAAGTATCAAGAAAAACTGCTGTACCTGCCTGCACATGTGTGCACACACATGCACTCTCATTCTGCTTATTGCAATCAGATGAGTATGTTCATATTCTATTTTATAGGCAATAATTTATTAAATGGATGGCACTGTCCTCATTAAAGTACAGGAAGAAAAAATATTCTATGGCTAATTTTTATCTTTTATGTTACAGTTGCCTATATGCTGACAGTAGTAATAGTGAAATTAGTGAAACTAGTTAACTCTAGCTGACTTTAAGAAATGAAGAATGAAATGAGTAAGAATTATTTACATTTATTTCAACAATGGCAATTGCATTTAAGTCAACTTTTTTTTTTTTTTTTGGTGAATAGCAACTTTGAAAATTCTCCTTTACCTCGTCAGACAAGTTTTCAGGCAATTCTACCCATTTTGGAAAAAAGAAGGCTTGTGTGTGTGCTTGAACATCAGTGTGGGAGAAAATGTTGTATGCATAGCACCAACAAAAGGTGAATGTTCACCAAGTATAGAATTTAAAATGTAGTTTTACAGATGTGCTTTTATAAATTATACCCTTCATGAATATTTAATCTGGCTTGATTAATTTCCTTTATGGGATGATCTATTTAAAACAACAAAGACTAATTCCTTATAATAACCACTCCCTGTCAGTACCAGGAAAAATAAAATTTACTAGAGATACAAATGGCATAGTGGGTAAGGCATGTGGCTGCTAACCAGAAGATCAGTGCTTCAAACCCACCAATTGCTCTGCAGGGGAATGATGACACAGTCAACTTCCATAAAGATTTATAGCCTTGGAAACCTAATGGGGGTCACTATGCGTCAGAATCAACTCAATGGAAGTGGGTTTGGTTTTTGGCTTAGAGACTGCCTCATTTTTCTCCTGCCAAGCAGCTGCTGGGTTTGAACCACCAAACTTTTTTGTTAGCAGCTAAATGCCTTAACTGCTACACCGCCAGAGCTCCTTACTAGAGATAAAGAAGTTTTATTATTTATTTTTAAATTCTCAACTATTTCTTTTAGACACGATAGTTTCAGGTATTTTAATTTTTAATTTTTGTTTGTGTAACTTTTCTATGCTATTTTGGGATTGTTTCAGAGAAAAAAAAGAGAAGTCATGAGATTATATATTCTCAGTCCAAAATCAGTATTTAATCATTGGGAAGATCATTTATTTATTTGCTGTGATTTAAAATGTGTTCTCTGCGAGCCAGGGAATCTTAAATGTATGGGTTCCAACTATATGGCATTCTGGAAAAGGCAGAAGTATAGAGACAGTGAAAAGATTGTTTTCCAGGGGTTTAGGAGTAGAAGGGGAGAGATGAACAGGTAGAGCCCAGGGCATTTTTAGAGAGAAACTATTCTATATGATACTGTAATATGTATTTGTCTAAACCAATTGTGAACCTCAGTGTAAACTATGGACTTTAGTTAATAATAATGTATTAATATTGGTTCATCAATTGCAAAAAAAAAAAAAAGTCACACAGGAATGCAAGATTTTAATAATAGGAGAAACAGACTACAGAGGGGAGAGAGAGCTTATGGGAACTGAGTCCTTTCTGCTGTTTTTCTGTAAATCTAAAACTTCTCTGAAAGCATACATACTTTAAATAAAGTGTACCAAAATGTATTTCCTGTAAAAAAGTAGAAATAGCAATGAAAGTATTCTATACTGCTGTTGTTAGGTGTCATTGAATTGATTTCTAATCATAGGGACCCATGTGACAGAGTAGAATTGCCCCATAGGCTTTTCTAGGCTGTAATCTTTTTTTTTTTTTT
>NW_006921704.1:4060726-4071031 GCF_000298275.1 Orycteropus afer afer | reverse complement strand
GGCACCATCTAGTTCTTCTGGTCTCATAGTTGTATAGGTTGCAGATCGGATGGTGTACCAGTCGCTAGGACTGATTGTTTCCATTATAGGCTGTAATCTTTATGAGAGCAGATCGCCATGTCTTATTCTTGCAGGGCCAATGGGTGGGTTGTTGCTGTTGTTGTTGTTAGGTGTCATCGAGTTGGCTCCAACTCATAGTAACCCTAGGTACAACACAATGAAACACTGCCCAGTCCTGCACCATCCACACAATCCTTGCTACACTTCAACCCATTTTTGAGCCACTGTGTCAATCCCGCCACTTTACCAAGCTTCTTGAGGGAATGGTCCCTTCTGACAATATGACCAAAGTAGGTGAGATGAAGTCTGGCAATTTTCGCTGGGTGGATTAGGACATCCCAAACTTAACTACAGGTTAGAAACTGTATTTTCATCTTCTATCAAATGGAATTAGAATCTGACATAAGATCCATAAGGGTTGCTACACTTCTTCTCTGTTCTGCATTGGATAGAAAAGAAGATCCTCTCAGTACCTTTGCAGATTTCCTGTGTAAGGCACTAGAAAGTTTTTCAACTCCTATAATTGGAAGTCTAGGCCAGGAGCAGGCGATATGACACAGGAAAGTAGTACAGTGGTGGCTAAACCAGAAAAACCAAACCCACTGCCATTGAGTTGATTTTGACTCACAGCAACCCAGAGGACAGAGTAGAACAGCCCCACGGGGTTTCTATGACTTTAAATCTTTACTGAAGCAGACTGTTTCACCTTTTTTCCCACAGAGTGGCTGGTGAGTTCTAACTGCCACCCTCCTAGCTAGCAGCCAAATGCTTTTTTCAACCATTACATCCCCAGAGCCCCTTCGTGCTGGTTAAGCATCATTCAAATCATGCTGCCTCACTTACTGGTTGTAGGGCCTTGAGAAGGTTAGTTAACCTCTCTATACTTCAGTTTTCTCATTTTTATAATAGACAGAACAGTACTATCTGCCTCATAGGGTGTGTGAAGATAGAGTATATGCATTAAAGCATCCAGCACAGAGTAAGCACTCAACAGTTGATCACTCTGATCTATTTTCATCTGGTAATAGAAAGAAGGCCTGGGGTGAGTGGGAGAAAACACATGGTACAGCGAAGCCAGTAAGCAGGACACTTGTTGCTGGGTGCCATTCAGTCGATTCCAACTATAGTGACCTCATGTGACAGTTGAACTGTCTCACAGGTTTTTCTTGGCTGTGATCTTTACAGAGCAGATCTCTAGGTCTTTCTCCCACTGAGCTTCTAGGTGGGTTTGAATCACCAGCTTTTCAGTCAGCAGCCAAGTGCTTAACTGTTTGCACCATCAGCTCTGCAATTAATCATGCTGTAGCCTCAAGAGGTGAGAAAGCTTTTCCTATAGCAGTTTATGCTACTGAATGGCCTGGGTTGTTTTGCTCAAGTTGAGTCACAGAAGCAAGCTGATTCTATGTGGTGATGAATTTATATATGGCTTTGCCTGGACAGCTAAGAAGACCTCTACAGACTCTCTTTGACACTATCGCATATTTGTAATAAGAAGGGGAGACTATTTTTCATACATTGAGAAGCCAGATCAGCGCCAGATGTTAGGATTATTAACCTGGTTTTCACTTTGGGTTTAAGATTCAACTTGAAAAACTTCCATTAAAATTGAAGGAATGTTCAAAAAAAAAAAAAAAAAAAAATCTAAAACTTCCTTGAGAAAAGCTGCTTTCAGTGAGTAAACAGAATCTTATTGAGAAACACGTGTTCCTTTCTTTTACAACCCACTATGTCTATCAGAGGCAGGGCAATAGTGGGCAAGCCTCCAAGGAAATTTTGTTATGGCCACTGCCCAAAGACGAGGGTGAGAAATTTCCCAAATATCCACGACTTCCTGCAGAGTGAGTATAGAAACGTAGGTGAAGCCGTGCTTGGCATACAGATCAACCCAATTGCTATGGACTCTCCACTCTGACTTAGCAAAATGCTTTTCATATGTAATATAGTTTTAGAGTAACTTTAAAGTTCTCTCCTTTTTCCTTAATGACAATGGAAAACTTGGGAGGGGTTCTTAACTTGGGGTTGACAGTGGGTTTCAGAGGAATTCTGAAAAGATTTGCAAGGTTTTACTGGGAGTTTTTGATCAGCTTTTCAGATCAGTTTGTGTCCCAAGAAAAGGTTAAGACTCTCTGTCTTGCAACAAAATTTCCAGGAGAGAGCAGAATAGAAAATCTGATAGCAGGAAGAAAGTACAGCAGGTAAAAGGGGAAAAGAGCAGGGCAGAAGTTTTCAGAGTGGAAAGCACATGCAATTTTATTCCTCCTTTTGTGCTGAGGTTTAATACCCCTCGATTGGCTCTTGCCAAGCCCTCTGGCTGCGGTTCAGGAAGGCCGAAACCTCAGGTATTCACCCCGTTCAGAAGCAGCATGAAAAGGTTTCGTGTAAACCCCCACCCACTTCAGAAACAAGAGCCAAGTCATTAGTTTGAATTGGCTTGGATTTTTCTTTCTGTTTCAAAGAGCTATGATTTGTGTTACGTGCATCTCGACACAAAACGGCATGTCATATCATGCTTTTTTTTAACTCAAACTTTATTGAGCCCGTATGTGTCATCCCTCCTGACTGCCTTTTAGCACTTTGAATAAAAGTATAGGTGTTATTATGGCAGCTGCTAAAAGCAAGTCTATTGATCTATTAAAAGAAACACTTTTAATTAAGCAATAATATGTGGTTGAATCAGGATGCCAAGTAGTAAATGTCTATGAATGACTGCCAGGAGAGAGAATTGCAGAAACTTATTTGACTTATTTGCCAGATTTGGAAGCTGTTTTTTTTTTTTTTTAAAGAAAACTTTTCTCCCCCACTGGGAACAAATATATTTGTAATTTTTACATTGTTATGTTTTAAGGACATCAAGCCTGAAATTGGACATATTTCCAAATAGATGATCTTATTTGACTTCTGCTGGCCTGCCGTCACCTTACAGTTAAGAGTTCATGATGAATTTTGTGAAGCTTTTCTCTCCTTGACCCTTCCTGAAAGGAGCTCTCATGGCAAAATAGCTAAAGCGCTAGGCTGCTAACTGAAAGGTTGGCAATTTGAACCCACCAGCAGCTCTGCAGGAGAAAAGACTGGGTAATGTGCTCATGTAAAGCCTAGAACCCTATGGGGCAGTTCTCCTATGTCTATAAGGTTGGTATGAGTCAGAATTGACAACACGTAACAACCCCTTCCTAAACAGAGAAAAGGCTAACAAACAATTACAGTAATTTCAACTCATATTGTTACCATTTTTAAATGTGAAAACCCTATACAATTATATGGCAGAGTTTTTGACTATGGAATAAACCTAGAGTGAAGCTTTAGAATCGTCAGACTTTTCCTTGTTGTCTGATTCCTTTTGTTACCTGAGGCACCCCCCCTCCCCACCCCCGTCCGTAAAAATTGGTTTCTGTGATTCTGCAATGTAGGGACTAATGGCTTTAGGGGTTAACCTCTTTCTCAGTCCTAATTCCTTGCTTAATTTTATCTTGTAATGATCTTCCCACCTGGAAGGTTTCCTGTGTCCAAATTTCAGCCACCCTTTAAGGCCCAGTTCAAAACCTACCCACTTCACAAGGCTTCCTGACTTTGCTGATTCTGAGAAGAACTCTTGCTGAATTTATTTACATCACAGATCTGCCTGTGACACATCACTGATATCATCATTGTTTCACAAATATTCCTTTTGTGTTTTGAATCAGATGGAAAATTCCTTATGGCACCATACTGGGCATATAATGTTATTATGTGCTGTAGAGTTGGACCCAACTCATAGTGATCCCTCCTTGGGTTTCCGAGGCAGTATCACTACGGAAGTAGATTGCCCAACCTTCCTTCCAAGGAGTAGCTGGTAGTTTTGAACCGCCAGCTTTTTGGTTAGCAGTCAAGTGCGTTAGGCACTACGCTACCAGAGCTCCGGGCATATAATAGATGCTGAAAAAATAATAATGGTAAGAGTAACTGCTTGAAAAAGTGGATTTTTTTTTTTTTTTTTTTCAAATTTGATGTGATTATCTTGAGTTGTAAGTTGGATAAAATTGGTAAAGCAGGTTCTAACGGAAGGACGGGAATTTCCCTTTATACTTAGTTTTCCACTACAGGTTATTTATTTATTTATTTTTAAAGAGAGAGAGAAGAAGAAGGAAAGAAGAAAGGAACCAAGGGCTATGCTAAAGTTCAGAAATTTAAATACTAAATATGTGTCATGCACTAAAGAGTAAATTTACTATACTGGTCAGCAGGTCTTAGCCAATTGAGCATTGTAATTTATTAAATTGCATTTTCCAAGTAAAATGAAACAGCATATTCAGTACAGTAATAATTAAAACTCATTTTTTGCTTGGTTCTCAGGAGTGAAAAGCATGCATCACATTTTCCTTTGGCTTGATGTAGTAGCTAATGGTTGATGATTTGTAGTGGGATGATTGTGTCTGACTTCTGTACTTAAACAGGGTGGAGCTGGTGTGTCTGATGGATTTGCTGAGACCCAGTGGGGACATAGCTCTGGCTTTGTGCTGGATGACAACATCATCATCACTATCAACATCATCATTGCTGTGGTGACCATTCATTAGGCATAGTTATTAGTAGCATAATTTTCACTCTCAGAAATGTGTCAACTTGATGATAAGTAATATAGTCACTCTAATCATAAATACTGTTTATTGAGTACTTGTTATATAGGCGCTCTAGTGGCATAGTGCCTAAGGCGTTTGACTGCTAACCAGAAGGCTGGCATTTCTGACCCATCAGCCACTCTTTGGAAGGAAGATTGGGCAATCAATCTACTTCTGTAGTGATACCCCCTCAGAAATGCAAGGAGGGGTCTCTATGAGTCAGATCCTACTCCACAGCACTCTGTTTGGTTTTTGGTACTTATCATATACCAGAACAGAACAAGGAGACGCTCTGCATGGTTTAAAATCAGGAAGGGGGTGTGTCAGGCTTGTATCTTTTCACCATACTTATTCAATCTGTATGCTGAACAAATAATCCAAGAAGCTGGACTCTATGAAGAAGAATGTGGCATCAGGATCAGAGGAAGAGTCATTAGCAACCTGTGATATGCAGATGACACAACTTTGCTTGCTGAAGGTAAGATGACTTGAAGCACTTACTGATAAAGATTAAAGACTATAGTCTGCACTATGGATTACACTTTAACGTAAAGAAAACAAAAATCCTCACAACTGGACCAATAAGCAGCATCTCAATAAATGGAGTGAAGATTGAAGTTGTCAAAGATTTCATATTACTTGGCTCCACAGTCAATACCAATGGAAGCATCATTCCATTCAGATTACGTATTGTTGCACTGGGCAAATCTGCTATAAAAGACTTCTTTCAAGTGCTGAAGAGCAAAGATATCTCTTTGAAGACTAAGGTGCGCCTGACCCAAGCTATGGTGTTTTCAGTCATATAGTGCCTAAGGCATTTGACTGCTAACCAGAAGGCTGGAGGTTCAAACCCATCCGCCACTCCTCGGAAGAAAGGCTGGGCAATCTACTTCCGTAGTGATGCTGCCTCGGAAACCCAAAGAGGGGTTGCTATGAATCAGGTCTGACTCAACAGCACATAACAACAACAACAACAACAACAACAATATATGTATGTGAAAGCTGGACATTGAATAAGGAAGACAGAAGAAGAGTTGGTGCTTTTGAGTTGTGGTGTTGGTGACGAATACTGAAAGTATCGTGGACTGCCAGAAGAAAGAACAAATCTTTCCTGGAAGAAGTGGAGCCAGAATGCTCATTGGAAGTGAGAATGGCCAGACTTCGTCCCACTTTGGTCATTTGCTTTGGTTGTCAGAAGGGACCATTCCCTGGAGAAGGATATCAGGCTTGGTGAAGTGGAGGATCAGCAAAAAAGAGGAAGGCCCTCAACTAGATGGATTGACACAGTGGCTACCATGATGGGCTCAGGTATAGCAAGGATTTTGAGGATGGAACAGGACTGGGCAATGTTTCATTCTGTTGTACACAGGGTTGCTATGAGTGGGAGCTGACTTGACGGCACATAACAAAAACAATATTATATACCAGGCATCCACTTAATATATTCTTTATTTAATCTTCATTACCACCTTATGAAGTAGGTACTCTTTTTAATTCATTTACAGGTGATCTGAGGCAGAGAGTGAGAAATTTACCCAAAGTTGCCCAGCTTGCAATTGGCAAGGATGTATACCTCCAGTATATTGCATCTTGGACAGGAAATATGGATATTTACCACACAATCCACTATTAGATGCATAACAAAATACTTCCATTCCAGAGAAAATGCCTGGATTTCAGACAATCTTTGATCTTGAGGCAAAGTGCATGAAAACTGGAGTCTTGTCAGTTGGAGCCATTTTTATCTTTTCTTTTTTGCCCATTTAACTAATTAATGAGCTTCTTTTCTTATTAAAATTCTGGTTATTGGGTGTTCAATTTAGCTAAACCACAAGAGAAGGATTAGAAAAGAATTAAAAAAGCTGTAAATTATTCAAGTTAGCCTATAGAGTCATTCTGCCACTTTGGCATTTATTAAAAATCAACTTTATGATGGTCACTGAGCTAAGTTGCTTCACACATACATCTTGTCTTTAATTGTCACCCCACTCCAAAAAGCATACGAACACTCACATTTTACAAGTCATAATAATGAAAGAAAAAAAGTCCATGATTTTTGACTTGCTACCTCCTACCAAATACTCAATTATTAAGTGACATGCAGGTAGTACATAAACATAAACTTTTCCCTTGTCATCCAACAGGAAAATAGACCCTGCTGCTTTCATTTATTTATCCATAAAATATTAGTTGAGTACTTTCTAAATGCTAGATCCCATGCTAGGTGCTTGAGATGTGGTATTGAACAAAATGAGGTCATTTTCTTCATGAAGTGTGTATGCTTTAGAAATCTGAGAGACAGAAACCTAAGATGACACAACTTTGCTTGTTGAAAGCAAAGAGGACTTGAAGCACTTACTGATGAAGATTAAAGACTATAGCCTTTGATACAGATTACACCTCAACATAAAGAAAACAAAAATCCTGACACCTGAACCAATAAGCAACATAACGATAAATGGAGAAGAGATTGAAGTTGTCAAGTATTTCATTTTACTGTGATCCACAATCAATGCCCATGGAAGTAGCAGTCAAGCAATCAAATGATGCGTTAGGCAAATCTGCAGCAAAAGACCTCTTTAAAGTGTTAAAAAAGCAAAGATGTCACTTTGAAGACTAAAGTGAGCCTGACCCAAACTATGATATTTTCAATTTTCCCACATGCATGTGAAAGCTGGACAAGGAGTAAGGATGATTGAAGAAGAATCGATGCCTTTGTTGGCAAAGAATATTGACTATACCGTAGGATTCCAGAAGAATGAAAAAATTTGACTTGGAAGAAGTACAGCCAGAATCAGCCATGAGACACCAGAGGGGCAGCATTCACATAGAGAGGGAGATGGACAGATAGGAATGCATAGCTATGAAGAGCACAGGGAGGGGGTAGTCACGGGGACGGGAGGGGAGGAGAGTTTGTTATGGTTGGGGGGGTGTTAACCGGGATGTGAAATCAAATGTACACAAACTGTTAAATGCAAAACAAATTTGCTCTGTAAATTTGTACCCAAAGCACAATAAAATAAAAAAATTAAAAACTTAAAAAAAAAAGGAAAGAAATACAGCCAGAATGCTCCTTAGAAGCCAGAATGGCAAGATTTTGTCTCATGTATTTTGGCCATGTTATCAGGAAGGACCAGTACCTGAAAAAGACATCATACTTGGTAAAGCAGAGTCAGCGAATAAAAGGAAGATGCTCAATGAGATGGACTAACACAGTGGCTGCAACAATGGGCCACAAACGGCAATGATAGTGAGAATGGCACATGACTTGGTAGTGTTTTGTTCTATTGCACATAGTGGCACTATGAGTTGGGATTGATTTGATGGCACCTGACAACAACAATGTAGTAAATGCTACAGGTTAAAGATGAAGAACCCAATGATTGAAAGTACAGGGACACTTAATAAGAAAGATGACATAGAGTAATAGTGAGAGAAAAACTCAAACTGGATTGTGACAAAAGATTATATGCCACATAATATTTTTGGATTGTGTTCATAAGAAGACACACAAGGTAATTACAGGGAGGAATGACATGACTACATTGAGAAAAAAATGGCTGGTAGAGGGAAGAAGATGAATTGGAAGCAGTAGATATGGAGGTAGAGATCAATACAGAGGTTATTGGAGGGGTCCAGCATAGAAATGATCAGTGCTTGAACTGATATAAAAGTAGTGATAATGGAGGGAAGGAGATGGATTCAAAAGTCATTTCAGTAGAATTCATAGGCCTCATGTATGGTTTATGAGTTCAATTTGACATTAGGAACAAAGGGCTTTGGTTAATGCTTCTGTTACTGGGTGGTGCCCTTTAATACGATAAGAGTGAGTTGAGGAGGGCAAGGTCAGGAAGGAAATGTGTTCTACTTTGGTCTAAGTTGGAAATAAGTATCAGCTGTTAGTAAGAAAGGCAGATGCAGGAAAAATGGATTGGAAGTAATTTCCAATACGTGATATTTGAAAGTGTGGAAAAGAGCAAATCTTCCCTCCTGGCTTTGATTACTGAGAGAAAGATGCACAAAAATGTGCTTCAAACACATTAGTCTAATAGCAGACTAATTGGCCAAAAGTAGCCCTTGTTTGGGTACAGTGATGAGCTCATCAAATAAATCCTAATTCCTTTGGGGAATAACCTCCATTTGAGAAAATTTGCTTTGTTTTGTAGCTATATTTCAACTTCAGCAGAGAGAGAGTTCTTACAAGTTTTGTGTATAGTCCAAGTGACCTCAGAAAGGTGATCCAGTTCCAATTCTGAACCATTGAAAAATGAGACTCAACAAAGTCAGAGAGAGTGAAGAGATGATCCAGGACTTTGTATCTCATGTAGGGTAGGCCTATAGCTCTGAGTTGGACTTCCAAGAATTAGCCAACTTACTATAAAGTTGATCTAGAGTTGTGAAAATGGCATTGGTGTTTCAGTGGCTTCCACGTGGAAGGTCTGGGTTTGATTCCTGGTCATTGCACCTCGTGCACAGACATCAACTGTCTGTCAGTGGAAATTTTTGCCTTGCTTAGGAGGAAGATCGGGTATGAAGGAAGGCTGGGCAATATACTTCCATAGTGATACTGCCTCGAAAACCCAAGGAGGGGTCATTATGAGTCAGATCTGCCTTGACAGCAGTGAGTGAGATGATGCTGAACAGGTTTTAATGGAGCTTCCAAACTAAGACAGACTAGGAAGAAAGGCCTGGTGATCTACTTCCAAATATAAACCATTGAAAAAACCCAAAGATCCACAATGATGCAATCTGCCCCTGATTATGGAAATGGCATAGGACTGGGCAGTGTTTCATTTTGTTGTACATGGGATTTTCATGATCAGTGACCAAATCAGTGGCAGGTAATAACAACAGGAGCTGTAAAGGCTGTTTAAGAGCTATCCTTCTGACAGTGTTATTGAACCATGGGTCCTACCAGTTTTTTTTTTCCTTCCCCACCACCTGTGTGTCAGTTTTTATACCATGGTGGCTTGCATGTTGTTGTGAATCTGGAGGGTATGCCACCAGTATTTCAAATACTAACAGGGTCACCCATTGTGGACAGGTTTCAGCAAGCTTCCAGATGAAAACAGGCTGGAAGGAAGGACCTGACAATCTACTTCTAAAAAATATTGGGCAATAAAATCTCATGAATATCAGCAGAACATTGCCAGAAGATGAAACTCTCAGGTTGGAAGGCACTCAATAGGACTGGGGAAGTGCTGCCTCCTCAAATAGGGTCAACTTTAATGACTTGGATGGAGTAAAGTTTTGGGGACCTTCATTTGCTAATATGGCATGACTCAAAATGAGAAGAAACATTTGCAAACATCCACTAATAACCAGATTTTGGAATATATGAAATAAGAATCTAGAAAAATTAGAAATTATAAAAATAAAATGGAATGCATAAAGATAGAGGCATTAATTGGTAAGCTGAAAAGGACTGTTATTGACCATTTTGAACTGGACAATCATATCATCTACTATACTGGGCATGACAAATTGAAGAGGAATGACATTGCATTTACTGTCAAAAAGAACATATCAAGATCTCTCCTGAAGCACAATGCTGTCAGCGATGGGATAATATCCATATGCCTACAAGGAAGACAAGTTACTACAACTATTATTCAAATTTACACACCAACCATTAAGGGAAAGATGAAGA
>NW_006921704.1:4056278-4060381 GCF_000298275.1 Orycteropus afer afer | reverse complement strand
AAGAGATAATGGACTCAATATCATCAGTCAAAACGAGGCCAGGGCCTGACTATGGAACAGAACATCAATTGATCATATGCAAATTCAAGTTGAAGCTGAAGAAAATTAAGTCCACAAGAGCCAAAGTATGACTTTGAGTATCTATCCTGAATTTAGAGACCATCTCAAGAGTAGATTTCATGCATTGAACAGTAATGACTGAAGATCAGACGAGTTTTGGTATAACATCAAGAACATCACACGAAAAAAGTAAAAGGTCTTTTAAAAGACAGCAAAGAAAGAAAAGAGAAAAGGAATGTCAGAAGAGATTTGGAAACTATCTCCTGAATGTAGAATAGTTAAAGTGAATGGAAGAAAAAATGAAGGGAAAGAGTTGAACAGACGATTTCAAAGGGCAGCTCAAGAAGACAAGTATTATAATGAAATATGCAAAGACCTGGAGTTAGAAAATCAAAAAGGAAGAACATACATGGCATTTCTCAAACTGAAAGAACTGAAGAAAAAATTCAAGCCTTGTGCTGCAATATCGAAGGATTCTATGGGTAAGATATTAAACAGGGCAGGAAACGTAAAAGGAAGATGAAAGGAATGAGACAGAGTCACTATATCAAAAATAATTGGTTGATTTCAACCATTTCAGAAGGTAGCAATAAGAACTGATTAAGAACTGAAGGTATTAAAGGAAGAAGTACGAGCTGCACTGAAAAACAAGGCTATCAGAACTGACCTAATACCAATCGTGATGTTTTAACAAACATATACAAACACTGTGCCAAGACATTTGGAAAAGAGCTACCTAGCAAACTGACTGGACAAGATCCATATTTGTGCTTATTCCAAATAAAAGTGACCCAACAGAATAAGGCAATTATTGAAAATATCATCAACATCACATGCAAGTAAAGTTATCCTGAAGAAGATTCAAAACCAGTTGCAGTAGTACATCAACAGAGAACTGCCAGAAATTCAAGGCAGATTCAGAGGAGGATGGGATAGGAGAGATATCATGGCTGATGTCAGATGGGTCTTGGCTGAAAGTAGAGAACATCAGAAAAATGTTAGCCTGTATTTTATTGGGTTCTCTGGTGGCGTAGTACCTAAGGCATGTGACTGCTAACCAGAAGGCTGGTGGTTCAAACCTACCAGCCACTCCTAGAAAGGAAGGTTGGGCAATCTACTTCAGTAGTGATACCACCACAGAAACCCAAGGAGGGGTCTCTATGAGCCGGATCCAACTCCATGGCAGTGGGTTTGGTTTGGTGTTTTACTGACTACACAAAGGCATTTGACAGTGTGGATGATAATAATTATGGATAATATTTTAAAGAATGGGAATTTCAGAGCAATTAATTGTCATGAGGAACCTGTATATAGACCAAGAGGCAGTCATTCCAACAGAGCAAGGGGAAAATATATGGTTTAAAATAAAAGGTGTGCATCAGGATTGTATCCTTTCACCATAATTATTCAATCTGTATAATGAGCAAATAACCTGAGAAAGCTGGACAATATGAAGAACAATGTGACATCAGGATTGGAAGACTCATTAACAACCTGCAATATGCAGATGAACACAACCTTGCTTGTTGAAAGTGAAGAAGATTTGAGGCATTTACTGATGAAAATCAAAGACTACAGCCTTCAGTGTGGATTACTCCTTAACATAAAGAAAATGAAAATCTCACAACTGGACCAATAAGCAACATCATGATAAATGGAGAAAAGTTTGAAGTTGTCAAGGATTTTATTTTAGTTAGATCTACAATCAAAGCCCATCAAAGCAGCAGTCAAAAAAACAAAACAAAACAAAACAAAAACCACACACACACAAGATCTGTTTAAAGTCTTAAAAAGCAAAATTGTCACTTTGAAGACTAGGGTGTGCCTGGCCCAAGACATGGTGTTTTCAGTTGCCTCATATGAGTGTGGAAGCTGGACAATTAATAAGGAGGACTGAAGAAGAATTGATGTGTTTGCATTATGATGCTGGTGAAGAATATTGAATGTACTACCAGAAGAACAAACAAATTTGTCTTAGAAGAAGTCCAGCCAGAATGCTCCTTAGAAGTGAGGTGAGATTTTATGTCACATGCTTTGGACATCATGCTTGGCAAAGTAGAGAGTCAGCAAAAAAGAGGAGGACACAGTGGCTGTAATAATGGGCTCAAGCATGGCAATGATTGTCAGAATGGCATAGGACCAGGCAGTTTTCTGTTCTGTTGTACATAGGGCCACTATGAGTCAGAACAAACTTGGTGGCACCTAACAACAATCAGGGTTTTTTTTTAAAGTAGAAAAGGATCTGGCTACTGCAGGTGTCTGCTACATAAGCTAGTCAGAGCCTAAAAGTATATACTCTCCACTGGTATAGACTCCACTGGTATGGTATAGTCCATACTCTTCAAAAATGCTTTCTCCACATTCTTTTTGCATATTCTTCAAATAAGAGGTTGACTAATTTTAGCCTCCTCATCAGAGGTGGTTTAGCAGAGAGGTTAGGAAGCTAGATTCTATGCAACTCCTTAAACCCTGTGAGTTTTGGTCAAGTAGCTTAACTCTTCTGTGCCCGTATTTTCCCATCTAAGAAATAGGGCAATAATTGCACCTGACTTATAGTATTAAATCAGATAATGTATGTAAAGTGCTTAGAATGATATCTAGCCAATTGCAAACACTCATAAACAGTAGCTATCATTATTTTTTAAACCAAGTTTGGGTTAATTACTTGTACAGTTCAGAATAATATAGCCAGTCCTGTAATTTTTGCCAGGGTATTCTTTCTGAGGATTGCAAGACTTCCATAACTCTGGAGGCTTTATACACAGCCTCCCCATTTTCAGTAGAGATGTGTCTATAGGACAAGCAGGACTTTTGTTGTGTGAAATCTTTGAAACGACAGGTCAGTGTATTCATTTTTCCAAAGTACTTTAGTTTGGCAATTCCTCTATCACTAAAAAGAGATTAACACTTGACATGATAAGAAAGTTAGATCAACAAAACCCTGAGATCCAGGAGATAGGATAAGATAGAAGTCACAGAGTTCTATCATATAACAAGGCTGAATTCCAGCAAAATGCCTTGCTGATGACTCAGTTTATCTGTAAAAGATGAATCAAGCAGAGACTAATCATGAAAGAAATGGATTAATAGTGTTAAAGATTAGATAGGAAAGAAAGGCATTAAAGGGAGAGATTGTCATGGTCAATAAGAAAAAGGAATAGAATGACCCCAGCCTGAACAATCCCACCCAATCATTGGTTGATGTGCTTGATGGGAAAAGATTGAAAAGCACAGAAAAAGAAGTCAAAGGACAGACAAGTCACTATCTGTCTGGCTTTCAATCTTTCCCTAAGCAAAATGTGGGGGTTGGACTAAATGACCTCTAAGGCTTCTTCAGTACTAGCATTGAATAATTCTACAATTCCACCCTGGAGGGAAAGAGAGAAAAGCCCATGCCTGGAGTTTTTTAACGTATTCATATACATCCAAAGTGCTCAAGCATCACAGCTACTGATCATTTTTCTCAATTGTTACATTTTAATTTCATATCTTTTGTGTGTTGGTGACCCATCGACATTGCTTCTTAGTTTCACTTCTCACCAGTTATGATTTTAGGAGCCACAGAATATAGGACCTGGCTCACATTTGCTATTTTTGTCATTCCATCTTTGTTTCACTATCATAACCAGTTAACCAACTGCCTTTCAGTCAACTCTGATTCATGGCGACCGCATGTGGGTGAGAATAGAACTGTGCCCCATAGGGTTTTCAATGGCTGACTGTTTAGAACTATACTGCCAGGGCTTTTGTCTCAGGCACCACTGGGTGAATTTGAACCTCCAGTCTTTCAGTTAGCTGTCCTTTTTGCACCACCCAGGAATTCCTGAACTGTAGTAGTTTGAGAGGAGCTCTGGTAGCATAGTGCTTAAGGCATTTGACTGCTAACCAGAAGGCTGGCGGTTCAAACTCACCAGGCACTCCTCGGAAGGAAAGTTGGGCAATCTACTTTCGTAGTGATACCGCCTCGGAAACCCAAGGAGGGGTCGCTATGAGTCGGGGCCGACTCGACGGCACATAACAACAACAACAACAACAATCACTAC
>NW_006921704.1:4053462-4055503 GCF_000298275.1 Orycteropus afer afer | reverse complement strand
GCACTATGCTACCAGAGCTCCTATCTTACAGTTTAGTAGGTCAGAAGTTAGGCTTAAGTCTCACTGGGCTAAAATCAAGGTGTGGGCAAGACCACAATCCTTTCTGGAGGCTGTAGAGGAGAATCTGTTTCTTTGCCTTTGGTGTCTTGCTTCAAATTGTTGACCTTTTACGGTTAGTAGCCAAGCACTTTAACTACTGTGCCACCAGGGCTCCTCCTGCCTACCACAGGGAATGTTATCCAGGATAATCTCTACATCTCAAAATCTGTAACTTAATTCCATTTGCACAGGAATAGTATATTAAAATAAGACATATGTTTTTTGTTTGTTTGATGAGGCTCATGGAATGCTGGGTGGGTTACCCAATTTTTTTTACTTAGAACCCCAACTTTTACTTTTTACAGCAACCTCAATAAGAAGTACACCTATTTCATTATTCCTCCCTAAATTATTATTTGCCATTTATTGCACTAATATAGACTAGAGGAACCTCCAAGACTATCCCCTTAAGATACTCTTTTAACTTGGAACTGAAAACACTCCTGGAGTTTACCTTTCAGACAAATAATAGATTGGCCTGTAAAATAAACAGTAACACTTGTGAGGAATGTACTCCTTTCACCAATCAACCATACAAGACCAAACAACCAAACAGTCAACATTTACCCAAAAGAAAAGATGAAGAGGCAAGGAGGGGCAGGGAAACTGAATGGATGGAAACAGGGCAGCAAGGGTAGAAATGGTGAGACTGCTGACACATTGTAGGGATTGTAACCAATGTCACCAAACAATCTGTTGACTTGTTGAGTGTGATGAATGAATAGTTCATGAATTGTTGAGTAGGAATCTAATTTGCTGTATAAATTTTCATCTAAAATGGAGTAACATATATTAAAAAATTATTATTTACCCTTGGATTATACAATAGGACAACTCATTTTATGTGCATGAACACATGCACACAATCACAGTACAGGTTTCCATAACTGAAGAACACATGTTTCATAATCCAGCACAGTGTCCAAATCTTTCTACTAAAAACCTAAGCAACAAGGAGTCAGCAGAAGTCCGATTTATTTTTCAGTTCTCTGTGGGAACCTGGTGGCATAGTGTCTAAGGCATTTGACTACAAACCAGAGGCTGGCAGTTCAAATCCACCAGCCACTCCTCAGAAGGAAGACTGGGCAATCTACTTCCATAGAGATATTGCCTTGGAAACCAAAGTAGGGGTTGCTATGAGTTGAAACCAACTCGATGGCAGTAAATTTGGTTTGATTTTGGTACAAATGATATTGCACATAGTATACTCTTAATTTTTAATTTTTTTTAAATTGTGATTTGGGTGAAAGTTTACAGAACAAATTCACTTTCCATGCAGCAGTTCACATACATTTTGCCTCATGACATTTACTATAATTTACCCCAATGCAACAGCTCCTCTCCTACTTCCCCCTGATAGTTAACCCTTCCCTGTGTCCATCCCTCCATGTACTCCTGCCCCCTGAGCTGTCTCCTTGTGCATAAACAGCCCTTCTTTCTCCCATGATTTTTCTCTCCAAGGAGTGTATCTACTTACAGTAAATGTTCACCTCATATGCCTGTCTTTTGTTTGGCTGGAAGCCACAGGAGTGGGTTCAATTCCAGACCTGAAGGACACCTGGAGGCCATAGTCTCAGTGGTTCCACCAGGCTCTATCAGACCAGCAAACCTGGTCCCCCCTTCTTTTTCCCAAATGATTTTGAGTTTTGGTCCACATTGTTCTCTCTATCCAGGATCTCCTACATAGATTCCCCTTGGAGTGGTTGACAGTGGTACCCAGGTACCATCAAGTTCTTCTGGTCTCATAGATGTATAGGCTGAGGGTCGCATGGTATACCAGTCACTAGGACTAATTGTTTCCAAGAATCTTTCATTTTCTTCGTTTTTCTTTGCCCTGGACGAGAAGAGACTCACTGTTGCATCTAGATGGCAGCTTGCAAGCTTTTAAGATCCCAGTCACTACTCACCAAAGTAGGAGGTGGAACAATGTTTTGTGTAGTAT
>NW_006921704.1:4049928-4051828 GCF_000298275.1 Orycteropus afer afer | reverse complement strand
TTTCTGGGTTCTCAATTCTATTCCATTGGTCTATGCATCTGTCATACCAATACCAGGCAGTTTTGATTACTGTGGCTGTATAGCAGGTTTTGAGATCCGGCAGCGTGAAACATCCTACTTTGTACTTCTTCAATAGTTGTTTGCTTATCTGAGGTCTCTTTCCTTTCCATATAAAATTAGTGATTGTTTTTTTTCCATATCCTTAAAAAATGTTGATGGGATCTGGATTGGGATTGCATTGAATGTATAGATTGCTTTGGGTAGAATTGACATTTTCACAACGTTTAACCTTCCTATCCACGAGCATGGTATGTTCTTCTATTTATGTAGATCTCTTATGGTTTCTTGCAGTAGTATTTTACAGTTTTCTTTGTATAGGTCTTTTTTGTCCCTGTTGTTGTTGTTGTTGTTGTTGTTATGTGCTGTCGAGTCAAGCCCGACTCATAGGTAAGATTTATTTCCAAGTATTTCATTTTTTTGGTAGCTATTGTAAATGGTATTGATTTTCTTACTTCTTTTTTCAGCAATCTCTTTGCTGGTGCAGAGGAATCCAACTGGTTTTTGGATGCTGATCTTGTATCCTGCCACAATGCTAAATCCCTCAATTAGGTCCAGTAGATTTTTGACTGAGTCTGTTGGGTTTTCTAGGTATAGGATCATATCATCAGCAAATAGGGATAGTTTGACTTCTCCCTTACCAATTTGGATGCCTTTGATTTCCCTTTTTTGCCTTATTGCCCTGGCTAAGACTTCCAGTATAACGTTGAATAAAAGTGGTGATAGAAGGCATCCTTGTCTGGTGTCTGTTTGCAAGAGGAATGGTTTCAGTCTCTCTCCATTGAGAATAATGTTGCCTGTTGGTTTTACATATATGCCTTTATATTATGTTGAGGAATGTCCTTTCTATTTCTATTTTGTTGAGAGTTTTGATCAGGAATGGGTGTTGGATTTTATCAAATGCTTTTCTGCATCGATTGATATGATCATTTAGTTCTTTTTCTTTGTTTTATTTATGTGGTTGATGATGTTGATTGTTTTCTAATGTTGAACCATCCTTGAATACCTGATATGAACCCCACTTGATGATAATGCATGATTTTCTTGATATGTTGTTGGGTCTATTGGCTAGGATTTTGTTGAAGATTTTTCCATCTATATTCATAAGGGATATTGGTCTGTCATTTTTCTTTTGGGTGATGTCTTTGCCTGGTTTTGGTATCAAGGTTATGCTTGCTTCATAAAATGAATTAGGGAGGATTATATCCTTTTCTATGTTTTGGAATAGTTTGAGTAGGATTGGTGTCAGTTCTTCTATGAATGTTTGGTAGAATTCTCCAGTGAAACCATTTGGGCCAGTACTTTTTTTGTTGGTAATTTTTTGATGACCTGTTCAATTTCTTCTTTTGTTACAGATCTGTTCAACTTTTCCACATCAGTCTGTGTTAGGTTAGGTAAGTGGTGTATTTCTAGAAATCTGTCCATTTCTTCCAGGTTTTCAAATTTGTTGGAGAACAGTTCCTCATAGTATCCTGATATTATCCTTTTTATTTCAGTTGGTCCTGTTGTGATGTCACCAATTTCATTTCTTATTCATGTTATTTGTATTCTCTCCCTCTTTTCCTTTGTTGAATTTGCCAGTGGTTTGTCAATTTTATTAACCTTTTCAAAAAACCAACTCTGGTCTTGTTGATTTTTTTGTATTGTCTTTCTGTTTCATTGATTTCTGCTCAAATCTTCATTATTTCCTTTCTTCTGGTGACTGCAGGCTGTACTTGCTGTTCTTTTCTAATTGTTGGATATGCTGATTTAAAGTGCTGATTTTGGCTTTTTCTTCTTTTTTGATGTGTGCATTTATTGCTATAAATTGGCCTCTGATCACTGCTTTTGCTGTGTCCCAAAG
>NW_006921704.1:4047141-4049807 GCF_000298275.1 Orycteropus afer afer | reverse complement strand
TGATCTTCCTATTGTTGTTTTCTAATTTGATAGCATTATGATCTGAGAAGATGCTTTGCAGTATTTCAATGTTTTTAAATTTATGAAGGCTTGCTTTATGGCCTAACATATGTTCTTTCATGGAAAATGTTCCAGACTATTGCACATAGTATATTCTTTAAAAATATTTACTAGAACAATTCAAGCTTTATTCTGTACAAATTCAGTAAATGTAAATGAATCTCAGAATGAACTTGGAACAATATATCATCACACATATCATACCTGGTGATAAACCAAAACAAACAAACAAACAAACAAACAAAAAAAAACAACCAAACTCTCTGCCTTTGAATTGATTTGACTGATAGCGACTCTTTTTTGGGTTCCTGAGGTGGTATCTCAATGGACATAGATGGCCCTATTCTCTTTCAGGAGAGTGACTGGTGGGTTTGAACCCCCAACCTTCTGGTTAACAATCAAATGCCTTAGGCACTATGCAAACAGAACTCCTTGCAGATACATAATCTCTTTAAATATCTATATAATATTCTTTATATATTACTACTGATGGACATCAGTTGGTTTGAAGTTTTCTAGAGATAAATAATACTGTGATGAACAATCCTACGCACACAAGCTTGTCATTTGACTTATTAGATCTTTTAGTACATTTCTATAGTGAATTTTGTTAATGGGCCAAAGATTATACACATTTAAACATTTTTTAAATTAAAAATGTAATATGCTTATGGATAATATGTATACTCCTAAGTGCACAACTTCAATGAATTTTCATGAATAGAGTACATTCAGATCAATAAGTAGAACATTACTCACTTCTCAGTAATATCCCTTGTTTTAGGTTGGGTTCTCTAGAGAAGTAAAACCAGTGAAGTATATCTATAACTATGTGTATTTGACCCTTGAACAACGTGGGTTTGAATGGCACCAGCCCATTTATATGTGGATTTCTTTCAATAAAAATATTAGAAAAAAAATTGAGATTTGTGACAATTTGAAAAAATCATAGATGAACTGCATAGCCTAGAAATATAAAATAAATTAATAAATAATAAGAAAAAGTTTGGTATGTCATGAATTCTTAAAGTACATGTAGATATCAGTCTATTTTATCAATTTGTGTCATAAAATACAAATTTATCAAAACTCATGTATAAACACTTATAGACTTTACATGGCACCATTCACAGTCAAGAGAAATGCAAAAAAATGTAAATATGCAGTGTTAAATCATAACCACGTAAAATTAATTGTAGTATATTACTGTAACAATTTTGTAGCTAGCTACTGTTGCTATCACAGTGAACGCAAATGTTGCAATTAATGTGACCCTAATCATCTCCAGTAAATTGCATATCACAGTAAAAAGTGATCTCTTGAGGTTCTTATATATTTTTCATCATGTTTATTGCTGTCTTTGGCTGGGTTCAAGAGAGAAAGAGATAAAAATTTATCTCAAGGAAATGGCTCACACAGTTGCAGAGGCTGGCAACTTCCAAGTCTGTGGGTCAAACATCAAGTTGGAGGGTTCTCCTGACTTAAGTAGCTGTAGGGGCTGACAAACCCAAGACTGGCAGGCAGTTTGGAAGGCTGCTGGCTTCAGAGGATGATGAATACAAGATTAGCAAGTAAAATGGCAGATTGTTGGCTCATAGGCTGTGAAGACAACAATTTCAAGGTCAGCAGGTAATACGTCAGGCTACTACTTCAAGTCCAGGAACTGGAGATGATGATGAGCTAGATGCAGGATCAGAATCCAGCAGAAAACCATAGAGTTCTCTCAGGGCTTCTATATATATATATATTGGAAGCAGGCCACACCCCTGAAAAAACTCCCTTTCAACTGATTGGATAGTTACAGGGCATCTCATCATGGAGATGATTACATTATATCAGATTTCATCATGGGAGATAGCTACATGATAACTGCTAAATCATTTAGAATCATGGTCCAGCCAAGTCAACACACAACCTTAACTACCATAGTGTGTGAGTGTCTTTGTGTGACAATCTAATAACTGTACAGAAGAACTATGTTAATCAATTGTTTATGTTATAGGTAAGGCTTCTGGTCAATAATAGATTATTAATAGTTAAGTTTTGGGGGAGTTAAAGGTTCTACATGGATTTTTGACTGTGTAGGGTGTAGACACCCCTAACCTCTGCATTAGTCAAGGGTCAACTGTGTAGAGAGATCTATTTCAAGAAAATGAGTCATGCAGTTGTGGAGGCTGGCAAGTCCCAAATCCATGGGTCAGGCATCAGGCTGGAGGCTTCTCCTCAGTCACATGACTACCGGGGCTGAGCTACTCAAAATCTGCACATCAGGCAGCAGACTGTTGGCTGGCTAATCTAAAATCTAGGTGCAGGCCACATTCCCAAGAAACTCCCCTTCCAACTGATTGCCTACTTACATCAGATTACAAAATGGAGGGTGATTACATAATATCTGCTAAACCACTGAGAATCATAACTTAGCATCACACCCCTCCTGTCTCTTCTCAGTTACTCCCCACTGCTCCCTACGGTAACCATTATCCAATATCATACATTATTTTGCTTGTTTTTTGAAGTTGTATACATTGATTCAGGCATACTGTATATTTTTTGTGGCTAGCTTGTAGCATAGTGGCTAAAGCACTTGACTTTTAACCAGAAGGCTG
>NW_006921704.1:4044851-4046226 GCF_000298275.1 Orycteropus afer afer | reverse complement strand
GGTTTGAACCACCAGCCTTCTGGTTAGCAGTCATATGCCTTAGGCACTACACCACCAGTGTTCCTATTTATCTCATAGACAAATATTATATTTGCATTTGAAAAAGGATATACAGCATTCTTCATTTTGTTCACATGGTGGGAATTCTTTCTCTCTCTCTCCACTCTTGTATGATTTCAAAAACATTTTTTAAACTGATTTACCACCTGTCTTTCAGGCTTACTTATATTGCTTCCTTAGTCTCTACATTTCAATTTAGTTAAATCCATTGACTCTTTCTTGTTTTTGTTTCATATTTAGCAAGGTTTTCCTAATTCAATGTTATAAAAAAAAATTTACCACTATTTTTTCAGTTATTTTATTGTTTTATATTGAAATATTTGATACATACAGAACTTACTTTGGATAAAGAATGAGCTAAGGTCTACTTTAATTTTATTTTAATTGAAAAATCAGTTGCTTCCTTCTTTACACTATCTCATTATTATTCTTCTCTCATTCTCTTGCATTGGCTAGAACTTCCGGAACAACATTAAATAATAATGGAGATATCAGATATCCCTGTATTTTTCTCTCATGTTAGTGGAATGTGTCTAATGTTTCACCATTTTTAAACATAAAGATGCTATTGGTTCAAATATATGATTTCATAATATTAAGGATGTATATCTCTCTACTTGTTTTAGTAACATTTTCTAAAAATTAAAAATGAATGGCAAACTTTGTCAAATGCCATTTCAGCATCTATTCAGATTACATTTTTTCCTTTGACCCTGCAATACTGAGGATTAAAATTAATATTTTTTCTAATACTGAGTATTCCTTACACTTCCTGAATAAAACGCATTCAGACATAGCATATTTTTCTTTTAAAATACTACTGAATTCTGCTTATTGGTATTTTATTTTTCATTTTTGCATCAATAAATTAGATTGATCTATACTTTTCCTTTTTTAAAAGAATTTTGTCTGTATTGACTTAACAAAAAAATCAGTAAAAAAGAGCTTAGAAACTATCTTTCTCTATACTCTGAAAAGTTTGAGTAAGAAAGGTGTTGCTTATTTTATGAAAACAAACTAGATTTGATGTGTTTGTATGTGGGGTAAGGGAGGAGTAACTCTGACAATTTTCTCTATTTCTTCCATGTTTATTAAATTTTTTGGTCTCAATTTGTTCATAGACATTTTCCTATAAATTAATAAATCGAATCTAAAATTTAACAAAGCTGGACTATATGAAGAAGAATGTGGCATCAGGATTGGAGGAAGAATCATTAACAACCTGCAATATGCTGATGACCCAGCTTTGCTTGCTGAAAGTGAGGATGACTTGAAGCACTTACTGATGAAGATTGAAGACTACAGTCTGCAGTAT
>NW_006921704.1:4043687-4044301 GCF_000298275.1 Orycteropus afer afer | reverse complement strand
GTGGAGGGTCAACAAAAGAGGGGAAGGCCCTCAACAAGATGGATTGACACAGTAGCTGCTGAGGTGAGCTCAAGTATAGCAAGGATCACAGAGCTGGCATGGGACCAGGAGGTGTTTTGTCCTGTTGTGCATAGGGTCACTGTGAGTCAGAGACAATTCCATGGCACCTAAAAACAACATAACAAAATTTTAGCATGGATTTATTCAAAATATATTTTCCTAATTCTCTTAATTTCTTAGCATGTGAGAGTGATTTTCTCATTCTTAATTTTGGTTATTTGTGTCTTTTCTCTTTATTCTTGGTCAGGATAACTAGTGATTTATTAACTATCTCCTTTCTTTCATACGTTGTTGTTGTTGTCATGTGCCATTGAGTCAGACCTGAATACAAACAGTTATTTGACTTACTGATTAAGAGGTGGAGCATGATGAAATTCAGTCATGTTTCCACAGGTAATTGAAAAGAACCTCAACAAGGGTGAGACTGGGGACTGAACATCTCAGGGAGATGCAGATCAGGCACAAATGGCCCCAGTGAGAAAACAGGCATTGTGGGCTTAGCCATGTTCTCCAAAAGATAAGGATATGGGGAAATAGCAATGTTTAGAGTTCAG
>NW_006921704.1:4036048-4042562 GCF_000298275.1 Orycteropus afer afer | reverse complement strand
TTCTGAAACAAAATCCCTAGTTTTTACAGACATGAAAGACAAAAGGATTTAGTTTTTTGTTAGGATTTCCCATAAGCTTTACTTGAACAAAGAACTAGCTCCTTTCATGTATATGTGTATGTGTGTGGCATAGTGCCTAAGGCATTTGACTGCTAACTAGGAGGCAGGCTGGTGGTTCAAACCCACCAATCACTCCTTGCAAGGAAGGTTGGGCAATCTACTTCCATAATGATATCACCTGGAAAACCCAAGGAGGAGGTCGTTATGAATCAAATTCACTCCACAGCAGTGAATTTGGTTTTGGTTTTATATTGTGTGTGTGTGTGTATGATCCCCTCACACACACTGGAAATGAAGTTTGACGTTTACATGCAAGCCCATGTTCTTCTGCTTTGTATTCATATATATATATATATATATATATATATATCCCCCTCTGAGTGGGTGACAGTGGTAGCCAGGTACCATCTAGTTCTTCTGGTCTCACTGTCATGTAGGCTGAGGATTGCATGTTTTTAGGAGCTCTGGTGGCATATTGCCTAAGGCATTTAACTGCTAAGCCATCTGACTGCTAACCAGAAGGTTGGTGGACCAAACCTACCAGCCATTCCTCAGAAGGAAGACTGGACAATCTACTTCCGTAGTGATAATGCCTTGTAAACCCAAGGAGGGGTCGCTAGGAGTCAGATCTGACTCGATGGCAGTGAGTTTGGTTTTGTTTTTGGTTTTTTGGCTTTGTTTATTCTTCTTTAGCAATAGCTATTCTTAAATGTGGGAGCTCTGGTAGCATAGTGGCTAAGACACTTGCCTGCTAACCAGACGGCTGGCAGTTTAAACCCACCAGCCACTCCTTGGAAGGAAGGTTGGCAATCCTACTTCCGTAATGATACTGCCTCGGAAACCCAAGGAGGGGTCGCTATGAGTCGGGTTTGACTCGATGGCACATAACAACAACAACAATTCTTAAATGTACAAAGTTCACTTGAGGTTTTCTTGATATAATTATTTCCTTAGATTTTGAGATTAATTTTAATGTGCTATTTTATAACACTATAATTTTCTCTATACATATTCTGTGACTCACAGATAAAGTATACAAGAAGCCATAATTTTGTATATTTGACCAATGGATCTTTCCCATTTATCCACCAATCAATCTTTTAACCAGTGTGTAACAGAAAACCAAAATGTCAAACTTAGAGCAGTGAGAAGTATTTGTCAAATATTCTAATTCCTTTCCTTTAATGAAATCTAAGGAGCTCTGGTAGCATAGTGGTTAAGGCATTTAACTGCTAACCAGAAGGCTGGTGGTTCAAACCCACCAACCACTCCTTGGAAGGAAGATTGAGCAATCTACTTCCTTAGTGATACTGCCTTGGAAACCCAAGGAAGGGTCGCTATGAGTTGGATCCAATTGGATGGCAAACAACAACAATCAGATTTAATTCTGGATTTATCCCTGGTTGGCATAAATGCTTTCCACTGGACTACTAACCTAAAGGTTGATGGTTCAAACCCATCCAGCAGCACTGTGGAGGAAAGCCCTGGCAATCTGCTTCCGTAAAGATTATAGCCAAGAAAATACTATAAATCAGTTCTACTCTGTGATGCATAAAAAACCAAAACCAAACTCATTCCCATTGAGTCGATTCCAACTCATAGTGACCCCCTTTGGGTTTCTGAGGCAGTAAATCTTTACAGAAGTAGATTGCCCAGTCTTCCTTCCATGGAGTGGCTGGTGGGTTTGAACTGCCAACCTTCTGGTTAGCAGTGAAATGCCTTAGGCACTATGCCACCAGAGCTCCTCACCATAAGTTGGAATTGACTCTAAAGCAACTGGCTTTTTTTGGAAGGCAGTGCTGCTGCAAATGGCTTTTAACCATTGACATAGTGATTCTAAGTGGCAAGAAGAATAATGACTCCGGTTTATGTTGTTGTTATGTTGTTGTTGTTGTATCTACTAATACAACAATACTCAGTTTATGAGTATCTACTAATTCCAGGCTCTTGACAAAGACTTTTTGTATATAGAATGGGAGTAAATACCATACCACAAATTCTTGCAGTTTCTGAATCTCTGACAGCATGCCTTCCCAAGCCTGCAGATGTTAGGGGCAGCCCTGCATTCATGGACAGCATTCAAAACTGTAGCTAACTGTGTCCAACTCTCATACTATGTTGGTATATAAGTTTCTGCTTCCCAGAGTGGCATCTAAGTTCCACGAAATGACAGATATCATTGTATCAGGGGAAGAAATATCTAGCCCATATTCATTTTCTTTTGGTCATTGATGCCCATTTCTTCAGTTTTCTTCATTAATGCCCATTGTATCTACTGCTGAAGGCTAACGGGCTGCCCTGGCTTCTGTGAACTTTACTCCACATTTGTTGATATTGTCCCCTCAGGACAAAGGAAGATTCTTGCAGTCTACTGTCCTCTTTTGGTCTCTTGTGTGATCCTCCCAGGGCACAAGCCCCCTGCTGAGACAGGCCAGGCTGCCTCTTCTATCTAATGGCTTCCTCACACATGATCCTGCATGCTATGGATAAAATTATGTTCTCCAGAATTTGTGTTGGACTCCCAACCTCTATAACCATGGATGTGATTCTGTTTGGAAATGGGGTTTTCTTCGTTATGTCAATTGGATCATACCTAGTAGGGTCATTCTAAATGTAATCACATCTGAGTTATTAAAAAAGTAGATCAGATATCGAGATACCTACAAGGGACTGACAGGCTGAGACCTGATTTGGACTTTCAGCTTCCTAAACTGTGAGCAAATAAATTTCTGTTCTGTAAAAACACTCACTTGTGGTAATTTTGTTATAGCAGCACCAGGAAACCAAGAAAACAGGCTTTACCTGGAAAGTGAGGTTCATGTCCTCACTGCTTTTGGAATCCCCAAGCCTATTTGAGGTTTTTAATCTTCCCCCTCAGGTCTTGGCACAATGTCACATCTCAGAGAGCTGCTCAGCACTTAACTACACTGCTTTTTCCTCCACCTCCACTCTTCTTCCAACTGCTCAAATGCTACCTCCTTTTGGTAGGGAATAATTGGTTCTTACACCATTAGGCATTCTTTCTAACACTTTGAGGTTTATAGTATTCACCTTATTTCCCTGAGTTCTTCAGACCCTTAGTCTTTTTGGTCCTCAAAAATACTTTTCTCACTAAAAAGCAAACAAAAGCTAAATATTTTTTATGAACAAAAACTTTGGCTCTCAAAACGATTGTTTCTACTATGGGTTCTCAGACTATTTGGGGAGTCAGAAAGCCACAAGTTGAGTGTTTGTCATGTGGCCCTCCACCAGGAGAGGAGCCTCACCCACATGGCTGGCGTTAGGTGGAAGGGGTGGTGGGCAAGAGTGTGTGGTTTCCTGTGAGTGAAATACCAATGACTAACATTTCAAAATATTATTCATTTACACATATAGTTCATCATTTAGCAACTGAGTCAGATAAATATTTTCACTCTACATTTATAGATGACAAAACAGAAGTTCAGAGAGATTGGTGATTTGAGGTTGTCAGATAGTCAAGTAGCAGCACTAGAAGCCAAATCTAAGCACTGCTGACTCTAATGTTTTTCTTCTTTTCATCATGCTACATGGTCGTCCTCTCTGAGATACAGAAGGGGCAAGCCTTTAAGGGAACTGATACAGAGGACATCATTAGAATTTCTGAAAATCCCACTGACGATTATGTGTACACAGTGACTGGTTGTTCTGAAGACAATTGAGCTTTAGTCAAGATCACTTATGGGTTCCTGAGTCTGACACTTTAACTCTTTCATTTCTTTCTATCTATCTATCTATCTATCTATCTATCATCTATCTATCTATCTCTATATCATCTATCTCTATATCATTTGTATCTATATAGTAGAATTTGAATCATCATGGAGTTTTTGGGTAGTGCAAATGGTTAACACACTCAGCTCCTAACTGAAAGTTTGGAGGTTTGAGGTCACCTAGAGGCCCTTGAAAGAAAGGCCTGGTGATCTACTCTGAAAAACTAGCTATTGAAAACCCTAGGAAGCACAGTTCTACTATGACACACATGAAATCACGATGAATCAGAATGGACTCAACAGCAACTGGTTAGAGTCATAACAGGCATCATCAACTTGGGAAATTATTTCCTGACATTACTCCCCATTTACCATCAGTTTGTCCTATCACAAACCAGGTTGAAACTCCCTCTTCTCTAACACAACACTTTCAATTTTTATTATATAATCTTTTGTGTCCTTGACTTTCACACCTACTAGACTAGGAACCACTAAGTACTTTCATTGCTATATCACCAGCATTTAGCCCAGTTTCTGACATATCAGAACTGAGTATGTATGTGTGTGTGCATGTGTGTGTGTGTATGTATTTGGGCAGATGCCAATTTTCTTTTTAATCGCTTTTTGAAACTAAATTGATAAGACCTAAATTTAGCTTTATATTTCATGTGTTATATATAAAAATGTAACTTAAAACATCCTGAATCACTAGAGATATTTATGATCATTTACAAGCTATAAACTGATTAACAAAAAATATAATAATCATTTTTTATTTGGAAAATCAAATATGTAGAGGAAGACTTACTTAATATGACAAAGTCTTTGGCACACAGAAAACTAAGTTTTCTATCCCAACTGTTAGTACTCACAACAGTTTATTAATCCAAAAGCCTCTACCAGTTTAATATGATCATTTGAAACCTCAGACAGTGAAAAGCCTGGCTTTTCACCATGTAATTGCATATCTGTCAAATCTATTAAGTGATATAAAATTGATCATTTTTTCCCCACTGCTTCGAAATGCAACCTTTATCATATACTAATTTTCTCTATGTATTTCATTTTATTTTTGGATTCTGTTCTGGTCCATTGATTTGTCTATTCATTCTAAGTATAATAGCTTGATAATATATATTAATATGTGGCCAGGCTGATCTCTCCTTCTTACTCTTCTTTCATGAATTCCTCTTGAGTATTCTCAAACATTTACTTAATCAGTTAAAAAAAATCCTGTTGGCCTTTAAAGTGAAATTGTGTTAAGTTTACAGATGAGTTAAAGGAGAATGGATAACTTTATAATACCAGATCCATCTGTACAAGAAGAGAGTATGTACTTCCATGTATTCAAAACTTCTTCATGACTCTCAGGAGAAATTTAAAGTATTTATGTTGTTCTAGTTGCTTTATAATTCAGCTCTGACTCATGGTGAACCCATGTCCAACAGAATAAGACACTGTCCAGCCCTATACTATCTTCACAATTATCAATATGCTTTAGTCAATTTCTGTGACCACTGAGTATTTTCTTTGACTTCCAGCCTAGGGAGGTCATCTTCCAGCAATATATAGAACAATATTCTTTTGTAATCAATCGGGGTTTCATTAGCTAATTTTAGGAAGTAAGTCACCAGGCCTACTATTTCTGTAAATATTTATTCCCTTGGAAACCCAAAGGGGCTCACTGTGAGTTAGAATTTACTGCATGGCAGTGAGGTTTATCTATTTATTTATTTATTTTGCTGTAACAGATGTACCATAGTGGGTTGTTTTAAAGAACTAGTTTTCTAGTCTTAGTCTGGAAACACCACTGAAACCTGTCCATTATGGGTGACTCTACTGGTATTTGAATTGCTGGTGGCATGGCTTCCAGTGTCATAGCAACATGCAAGCCACCACAACACAACAATCTGACAGACAGGTGGTAGGAAGTATCTATATAACTGCCTGAACTTATCATATGTATTATAATTTTCTATTTACTTGTCCTTTTCTTGTCTTCAATAGATTGTCAGATCTTTAAGTTTGGAACCAAGACTTATTAATTATTGTAACCCCAGCATCCTGGGAAGTGCTAAACATAGAGTTGAAGTTCAATAAGTAAGTAGATAAAAGAATTACAATTATGCCTGAATTTTCTCTGGCCATTTAAAATGACTGAATGACAGTGTCAGGAGGCAGAGAGTCTAGAAGCTTATGTATAACTACTGTGCACCAGATCTCAAAGTTTAATGTTGTCCTAGGTCCTCCTGCCTCTCAGCCCCGAATTCCCCACTAGATTTGAAAGGCTAAGCAATCCATTAGAAAGACAAATGACACTCATTTCTCTATGTAAATAAAAATCTTGAAAGTGCTGTAAATGAGTCACAGTGTAATATTTCCTTTTCTTTCAGGGACAAAGGCAAATTGACTGCCCATGAAGGACCCTTTAGTACATAAATTCTTTATAGCAAAGACCCAGAAACTTTACACAATGTCCTCAGCTTGTTCCGCTTTTGTCTGTGGTGACAGAATGGGGATTCTGTGCTCAAACAGCTCTTTATGGGCAAATAGAAACACTCCAAAATTTAAACTTCACAGAGCCACTTTCAAACTAATGAACACTGCAAGAGCTGCTGTCCTAGGACAGGCGACTATGGAGGAAAATGTTCTTTCTGAGCCAGTCTTTTTTTTTGCCATGGAGTATGGAGAAACCCAGACAATTACCTTGCCATCCTGGAGGC
>NW_006921704.1:4030193-4035848 GCF_000298275.1 Orycteropus afer afer | reverse complement strand
CCGTAAAGATTTACTGCCTCAGAAACCCAAAGGGTCTCACAATGAGTTGGAATTGACTCCATGGCAGTTTTTTTTTTTTTTTCTGTAACAGATGTACCACAGTGGGTTGTTTTAAAGAACATAAATTTTAATTTTCTCACAGTATAGGAAGCTAGAAATCTGAACTCAGGGCACAAGCTCTAGAGAAAGGCTGTCTCTGTCAGCCCTGGGGGAAAAATCCTTGTCTCAGCTTCTTTAGTACTCTTCCAGGTGTCTGTAGAGATCTCCACGTGGCATCTATCTTTCCCCTATTTGTGTGTGCTTCTGTGCTGTTTTTATATCTCAAAAGTAGTTAGATTTAAGACACTACATTGATCAATCCTACATTGATATGGCCTCATTAATATAACAAAGAAAATCATATTCTCAAATAATATTATATAACAGATACTGTGGTTAGGATTTACAGCACTTATTTTTGGAGAACACAATTCATTTTATAACAAAAGTTCTCTACCAATGCAAACCTCTTTAATCTCTGTCTTTAGAAGTAATAGCCTCAGTATAAGAAGGAACATTGATCTTTGGTCCTGCTAGGGGGAAGAAAACAAAAAAGTTGGAATGGATGGCCACTTTTTCCAAATGTAAGCAAAACTGGGACAGATACTTTCAAAAACTTTGGACTGATCATGGGTATACAACATATACTACACACACAAAGTATGCTACAAGTTTGTAGTATACTTTATTTTGAAAGTTGCTAAGTATTTTTATACTTGTTTCTACCCCTTTATTTATATGAAGAAGTTATAACCAATGGAGCTTAAGTGACACAGCTAGTTAGAGATACAGCTGAGATGAGAGTTTGGGTCTCTGAACAAATAGCCTAATGTTCTTTCCATTTACTTGTATTGTCGTTATTTGATCCCTATAAACCTTATATTGGAAAGCATATTTTTATTCAAAATTATTTGCCATTAGATTAGATAAAAATAAACTCAGGCTTCAAAGTTTTACCATAAATCTACTGTAAAAAAGGATCAGCACTTCCCTAGAATATTTTCAAATACATATTTTGTCAAGCTTTTTCAACTTTGTGTCAAGGTCAAGAAACGTAGCAACTATTGGTCAACACTACTAATATCTTAGAGAAGTTTAGACTGTTAAATCTCATTCTATGCCTAGCACATGTATATAATTATAAAAACCTTATCAAACCTTCCCTCCCAAAAAAACCATGTATGAAAATGTATCTTTTTTTCATTTTGGATGGTAACAACACACTTTTCCTCTTAGACATATTTATGAAATTTTTGACAAGTTTAAAGTAGTCTACAATTAATTCTGGAAACTTTGGTGCCCAGCCATGCAAGATGCGTTCTGGGATCTGGAATCTTATAAAATATTACATAGTAAACTTATTTTGCAAATGCTTAGTTTCAGTTTGCATTCTCCAAGTTATTGACACTGAGTTTGAGAATACATAGAATTGTGTGCTACTTAGGGAGCTCTGGTAGTGTAGTGCCTAAGGCACTTGACTGATAACCAGAAGGCTGGTTGGTGGTTTAAACCCACCAGCCACTCCCTGGAAGGAAGGTTGGGCAATCTACTTCTGTAGTGATATTGCCTCGGAAACCCAAGGAGGGGTCGCTATGAGTTGGCCCTGACTCGAGGGCACATAACAACAACAACATGTGCTACTTGCACATTTAATGATTTAGCACTGGAGGTGCTCACTCGTCTGTGCCAAGAAATTTGGAAGACAGCTACCTGACCAATCAACTAGAAGAGATCCATATTTGTACCCATTCCAAAGAAAGGTGATCAAACAGAATGTAGGAATTATCAAACAATATCATTAATATCACAAAAGTATGATAATACATACAAGCAAAGTTTTGCTGAAGATAATTGGAAAACAATTGTGGCAGTACATCAAGGGGGAACTGCCAGAAATTCAAGCCAGAGTCAGAAGAGGATGTGGAATGAGGAGTATTATTGCTGATGTCAAAAGGATTAAGGCTGAGAGTAAAGAATACCAGAAAGAGGTTTACTTGTGTTTAATTGACAATGCAAAGACATTTGACTGTGTAGATCACAACAAATTATGGATAACATTGTGAAGAATGGGAATTCCAGAACACTTAATTTCATTCATGAGAAACTTGTACATAGACAAAGAGGAAAAGGATACTGTGTAGCTTAAAATCAGAAAAGGTGTATTTCAGGGTTGTATTCTTTCATATGCTTATTCCATCTTTATGCTGAGCAAATAATCTGAGAAGCTGTACTATTTGAAGAAGAACTCGGTATCAGGATCAGAGGAAGACTCATTAACAATCAGTGATATGCCAATGACACTTTTCTTGCTGAAAGTGAAGAGGACTTAAAGTACTTATTGATGAATGTCAGAGACTACATACAGCCTTCAGTATGGATTACATTTCAATATAAAGAAAGCAAAAATCCTCACAACTGAACCAATAAACAACATAATGATGAATATAGAAAGTATTGAAGCTGTCAAGGATTTCATTTTACTTGGATCCACAGTCAACACTCATGGAAGGAGCAGTTAAGAAATCAGTCGTATTCCACAGGAAAATCTGATGTAAAAGACCTCTTTAAAGCATTGAAGAGCAAAGATGTGTCTTTGAAGATTAAAGTGTGCCTAACCCAAGCCATGGTATTTTCAATTGCCTCATGCATGAAATAGCTGGACAATGAATATATAAGGAAGACCAAAGAAAAGTTGATGCCTTTGAATTGTGGCATGGACAAAGAATACTGAAAATACCATGGACTGCAAGAAAAACAAACAAATCTGTCCTGGAGAAAGTACAGCCAGAATGCTCCTTAGAAGCAAGAATAGCCAGACTTTGTCTCATGTACTTTGGTCATATTGTCAAAAGGGACCAGTTCCTGGAAAAGGATATTATGCTTGGTAAAGTGGAGGGTCAGCAAAAAGGGCAAGACCCTCAAGGAGATGGATTGAGACAGTGGCTGCAATGATGGGCTCAAGCATACCAAGTATTGTGAGGATGGTGCAGAATTGGACATTCTGTTGTACATAAGGTTGCTATTAGAGCTAACTCGATGGTGCCTAATGACAACAACATGCTGGGCAAATGTGCTATTAAAAGACCTTTTTTAAAGTCTTAAAAAGCAAACATGTCACCTTGAGGACTAAGGTGCTCCTGACCTAAGCCATGATATTTTCAATTACTTCAAATGCATGCGAACCCTGCACAATGAATAAAGAAGACTAAAGAAAAATTGATGTCTTTGAATTACAGTGTTGTTGTTGTTGTTGTTGTTGTTGTTATGTGCCGTCGAGTCGGCCCCGACTCATAGCGACCCCTCCTTGGGTTTCCAAGGCAGTTATCACTACGGAAGTAGGATTGCCCAACCTTCCTTCCGAGGAGTGGCTGGTGGGTTTGAACCGCCAGCCGTCTGGTTAGCAGGCAAGTGTCTTAGCCACTATGCTACCAGAGTGTAGAATACTGAATACACCATGGACTGCCAGAAGAACAAACAAAGTTCTCTTGGAATAAATACAGCCATAATACTCTTCAGAAGGGAGGATGGTGAGACTTCATCTTAAGATACTGATACTTTGGGCATGTATTTGGAGGGACCAGTCCCTGGAGAAGAATATCATGCTTGAGGAAGTAGAGAGTCAATAAGAAAGAGGAAGACTCTCAATGAAATAGATTGACACAGTGGATGCAACAATGGGCTCAAACATAGCAACAATTGTGAGGATGGCACAGGACCAGTCAGTGTTTCCTTTTGTTGTACATGGAGTTTCTGAGTAAGAACCAACTAGACAGCAGCTAACAACAACAACAGTTGTACATTGCTTTTCACTTATGCATTCAAATTCTGTCATTCATGATTTAATTATGCATTTATTCACTTCAATATGTCAGATTCTCTGCTAGGGATAAGGACAATAAAATAGATACGATCTCCAACTTTAAGAAGTTTACAGTCCAGCAAACTTGAGAATTGTTACAAAAAATACTCACACTGAGGAAGACTTCCAGTAAGATGGCAGAATAGGCAGACAAGCTACACAAACCCTCTTCAACAAAGAAAAGAGAAACCAACTGATAGAGATACAGAAGATAATCTTGAAGCCCTGAGCTTTGGAAGGAAGTATTCAGAAGTGGAGTAGGCACCAACCAGTGGAAAAATCTGAATGAAAACAGAACCTAAGAATAGGCTCCATTTGCCAAGGATGACAGGGACATATGGGAAGCTGACAATGGGAAAGGAGACAGGTGGTGAGTGTATAAGTGCTGCCAACTAGCAAATAGAGGTGCACAGTATCCTGCTTACGTAGATAACATAAAAACAAATCAAAGAAAACAAAAATTGTGGACTAGTCACTCCAACATACAATCACCGATTAAATATAAACACAAAAATGTCACAATGTCTCAGAGACAACAGAGCATCACAGTCCACACAAAGAAGCAAGTTAAAGCAGGAGAAATAAGGGACCAGGATTTAGACCCAAAACACACCCCTGAAGAAGCAGCAGCATTGGAATTCCCTAATAAGGAATTCAAAAGAATTATATTTAGGTACCTTCAGTGGATTGAGAGACAGATCAAGGAAAACATTGACAAAATTGAGGAAAACAGAGAAAACCCTAGGACAACCTTGAAAGATAATACAAGAACAAAATGACTAAATGAAAAATTAGAAATGATTCAAAATCTACAGATAGAAATCAAGGAGATTAATATGAAATTTTCAGAAATAGATAACACATTGAATGGACAAAGGAGTAGAATTGAATCCATGGGAGACAGAGTATGTGAGATTGAAGATAAATACCTCAATATTTCTTTGGAAAGGAATCAGTCAGAAAAAAGATAAAACAAAATGAGGAAACCCTAAGGTTCATGTGGGATACCATCAAAAGGAATAACCTACATGTAATTGGAATTCCAGAACAGGAAGAGACAGAGAAAACTGTTGATTTGTTGGAAGTGAATTTTCCTGGTATGATGAAAGATAAGAATATAGCCATTCAAGAAGTCCAATGAACCCCAAACAGGATAGACTATAAAAGAAAATCACCAAAACATATCAACATCAAACTCACCAAAACCAAAGACAAAGAAAGAATCCTGAAAGCAGCATGGGAAAAACAAAAAGCTACCTATAAGGGGAAACCAGTAAGACTAAGCTTGGATTTCTTGGCAGAAACCAAGCAGATGAGAAGGCAATGAGATGGTATATATAAAACCTTAAAAGAGACAAATTTCCAACCAAGAATTATATACCCAGCAAAATTGTTCCTCAAATATGATGGTGAAATTAGGACATTTCCAGATAAGCAGAAATTAAGGGAATTTGTTGAAACCAGACCAACCTTACAAGAGATGATAAAGGGAGCTCTTTGGACAGGGAAACAACAACAGCAAACAACAAATGACCATAACACACATGATGACAAAACCCTGAAACCAACCCAGTTATGGAAGTATCCAAAGTAAATAAGCCTAAAAGATTGTAAACAGGGAACCAGGGACATCAATTGACAAATAAGGACAACTACAAACCAAAAGAGGAAAAAATTGTGTAGTTATAGGACTTCTACATGGTGGGGGAGTCAAGACAACTGCAAGATGGAACAGACTGATCTAAACTTGGGAAGAA
>NW_006921704.1:4027911-4028923 GCF_000298275.1 Orycteropus afer afer | reverse complement strand
CAACCTTCCTCCCGAGGAGTGGCTGGTGGGTTTGAACCGCCGGCCTTCTGGTTAGCAGTCAAGTGCCTTAGGCATTATGCTACCAGAGCTATAGTAAATTGCCTTTAATCACTTGATGTCAACACAGTATTGTCATTCTTCCATGCCATTTGCTTTCTGCTTCCTCCTACCACTCCTCACCCTTTTTATCATGCTCTTATCTTAGTTAATTTCATCTCATGTTGTCTTTTAAAGAGTTACCACATTCTTTTTCCTCCTCCTGCTTTAATTCTTCCTCCTCCTCTGTCTATTATAATACAAATAACAGGGTAAAATGTTATAGCAATCAAATTGTTGAAATTGTGCAAAATGATATAAAATTAAGAATATTTTCTTTCCATACATTACTTCTCACACTTTCCCTGAGGTAATTCTTTTCCCTCAGCCTTTACAAATAATGCTTAAATCATATAGTATTCAATACATACAAAAGAATATTTATAATACAAAATTCATACTATGAAGTATATCAATAAAATATACACTTATAAAACCCACTACCTAACTCAAGGAATAGAATTCCCAATATATACCTGCCCCTACCCAGAGGCAATCATAATTCTGAGTTTATGTTCATTTTTCTCTTGCTTTTTCTTCATCGTTTTATCATATATATTAGTACATAAAGGATATCTTTTTAAATTTTGCTTCTTTATGAGATTTATAACATTGTATCAAACTCTATGTTGTTTCCTACTACTTTCTGTACTTCTTCCAAGACAGGCTGATCTGTTCTGACAGTTTAAGGTATTTTCAGTTTTCTTTACCAACACAATTCAAAGGTATCAACCTTCTTCAGTCTTCCTTATTCATTGTTCAGCTTTCACATGCATATAAGGTAAATGAAAATATCCTGGCTTGGGTCAGGCACACTTTACTCTTCACATCTTTGCTCCTTAACACTTTAAAGAGTCTTTTGCAGCAGATTTTCCTGGTGCAATATGATGTCTGATTTCTTTACTGTTGCTCCACA
>NW_006921704.1:4021531-4026356 GCF_000298275.1 Orycteropus afer afer | reverse complement strand
TTATTCATTTTAAACCATGCAGTGTCCACTTGTTCTGTTCAAACAACTGCCTCTAGGTCTATCTACAGCTTCCTCACGAATGCAATTAACTGCTCCGGAATTCCCCTTCTTTGCAATGGTATCCATAATTTGTTTTTATCCACAAAGTTGAATGCCTTTGCTTAGTGAATAAATCACAGGCAAACATCTTTTGATATTTGTTGCTTTCAGCCAAGATCCATCAGCAATGACACCTCTCGTTCCATGTCTTCTTTTGAACCCAGCTTGAATTTCTGGGAGTTCTCTATCAATATATTGCTGCAACCATTTTAAAATTATCTCCAGCAAAAATTTAATTATGTGGATATTAATGATATTTGCTTGACAATTTCCACATTCTGTTGTATCACTTTTCTTTGGAATGGGCATAAATATGGATTTCTTACAGTTGGTTGGCCAGGTAACTATCTTCCAACTTTCTTGGCATAAATGAATAAGAGCCTCCTGCACTGCATCCATTTGTTCAAACATCTCAATGGGTATTCCATCAATTCCTGGAGCCATGTTTTTTACCAGTTCCCTCAGTGTAGCTTCGGTTTCTTCAGTTTCAGTCTCTTCTGGGGTCCATTTTGGTCTTTTCTTCTTTTCCTGTCTTTTTTTTTTTTTTTTTGCGACTTTTGCTTTCTTCATGTATGGTATTCTGGATGTCATCCCATAACTCGTCCAATCTTTGGTCATGGTGTTCAATGCATCAAATCATATTTTTGTATGATATGTAATCATATGTAATCAAAGTCATAAATTTGCTGTAGTGGATTTGTTTTCATTTTCTTCAGCATCAACTTGACCTTGGATAGGAGCAATTGATGATCTCTTCCATAGTCAACTCCTGATCTTGTTTTGACTTATGATATTGAGCTTTTCCATCACTTTTTTTCTACAAATGTAGTCAAGCTAATAGCTGTGTATTCCATTTGACCAGGTCAATGTGTATAGCCATTGCTTATGTTGTTAAAAAAAAAGTTATTTGCAATAAATAAGTCCATGATCTGGCAAAATTCTATCATGCTACCTCCAGCATCATTTCTATCACCAAAGCCATATTTTTCAACTATTAATGATCCTTTTGTATCCAACTTTTGTATTCCAATCACCAGCAATAATCAATATATCTTGATTGAATGTTTTGTCAATTTCAGACTGCAGAAGTTTGTAAAAATCTTCAGTTTCTTCATCTTTGGCTTTAGTGGTTGGTGTGTAAATTTGAATAACAGTCATAATAACTGGTCTTCCTTGTAGGCATATGGATGTTATCTTATCACTAACAGTACTTCAGGATAGATCTTGAATTATTATGTTTGATGATGAATGAAATCCTATTCCTCTTCACTTTGTCATTCCCAGCATAGTAGACCATATGATTGTCTGGTTCAAAATGGCAAAAACTAGGTCATTTCAGCTCACTAATGACTAGGATCTCAATCTTTATCCATTCTATTTCATTTTTGACAACTCTTAATTTTCCTAGATTCATACTTTGCACATTCCATGTTCCAATTATTAATGAATGTTTGCAGCTGTTTCTTCCATTTTGGGTTGTACCCCATCAGCAAATAAAGTTCCCAAAAGCTTTATTCCATCCACATAATCAACATCAACTCTACTTTGAGAAGGTAACTCTTCCCCCCTCATACTTTGAGAGGCTTCCAAACTGAAGGGTTCATATTCTGGCACTATATCACTGCTATTCAAAATGTTTTCAGTGACCAATTTTTTTCAGAAACAGAGGGCCCCATCCTTCTTCCCAGTCTGTCTTAGTCTGGAAGACCTGCTGAAACCTGTCTACCATGAGTGACCATGCTGGTATTTGAAATACATTTGGTGTAGATTCACAGCAACATGCAAGCCACCATAGTACAACAAACTGACAGATAAGTGGTGGTAAGTATGAATAGGCTTTAGTTATTTTCAAAGATGTAATAGGAATAATTCCAATAATGAAATTTTGATGCTAAATCAATTGTATGTACATTTTTGATATAAACTCAGCTTGTTCATGACAAATTTGCATTCTGTGGGATTTTTGCTTCTGTGTTTATGAGTGAGATAGGCAAGTGTCTATCCTTTTTCATACTGACTTTATCTAGTTTCTTACCAAAAGTCTGTTAGCCTAAGACAGATCCTTCTCAAACTTTTCCAGAAAAAAAGAATAGGAAGGAATACTTCCTAAGTCATTCAATGAGGCCACATTACCCTGATACAAAATAAAGATACCACAAGAAACAAATACTAGAGAGCAATATTCCTTATGAATATAGTTGAAAAAATCCTCAACAACATACTAGCTAACTGAATCCAACAATTCATTAAAAGGTGTATATAACTTTTAATGACCAAGTGAGATATGATGCAATGCAATGCAAGAACGGTTTAACATAAGAAAATCAATCAATTTAATAAACAATATTATTAGAAACAAAGAAAATACAAACATGATTATCTCCATTGATATAGAGAAAGCATTTGAGAAAATCTAATGGTCTTTCATGATATAAGTACTCAGCCAACTAAGACTAGAAGGGAAATTCCTCAACATGATAAAGAACATTTATGAAGAATTCACAGCTAACATGATTCACAGAGCCCTGGTGATGTAATGGGTAAGCACTTGGCTGCTAACCAGAAGTTAAGCAACTCAAACCCACCCAGCAGCTGCAAGAGAGAAAACATCTGGCAATCTGCTCTCATAAAGATTTAATCCTAGGAAACCCTATGGGGGCAGTTCTACTCCATCCTATAGGTTCTCTATGAGTCAGAATAAACTAGATGGCACACAGCAACAACATCATCGTACTCAATAGGAAAAGCTTGAAAGCTTTCCCTCTAAGATCAGGAAAAAGACAAAGATACCCGCTTTCACCACTGCTATTCAATATTACACTGGAACTTCTAGCCAGAGAAATTAGGAAAGAAAATGAAATAATATGCTCTAAATTGGAAAGGAAAAAAGTAAAATTGTCAATATTCACAGATGGCATAATATTTTATATAGAAAATCCCAGAATTCCAGCCAAAAAAATCACAAGAAAACTTCTAATGCTAATAAACAAATTCAGTAAAGTTGCAGGGTACAAGAGCAACACACAAAATCAGTTGTATTTCTATACACCAGCAGTGAACCACCTGAAAAAAAATTAATAAAACAATTCTAGTAACAAAACATCTAAAAGAATAAAATACCTAGAAATAAATTTAGCCAGGGAGATGAAAGACTTTTACGCTGAAAACTATAATATATTCTAAAAGGAATTAAAGAAGACCTAACTACGTTGGAAAGATATTCCATGTTCATGGATTAGAAGACTTAATCTTACAAAGATGTCAATACTACCCAAAGCAATCTACAGAGTCAAAATTTGTAGTCTTTTCTGCAGAAGTGGAAAAGCTGATCCTCAAATTTATATGGAATTGCAAGTGGCCTTGAATAGCCAAGCGATCTTGAAAAAGAAGAAAAAGCTAGGAGGATGCACACTTCCTAATTTCAAAACATGCTATAAATCTAAAGCAATCAAAACAGTGTGATACTGAGCTTAAAATGGCATCTCTTTAGTAGTCCCCATGTTAATCCCCTCTACTATTTTAGTGCCTGAAAAACTAGGTGCAGCAGTTTGAAATAGGGATTCTGGTGCTCTGAATAGCTCCTAAATCAGAGTATGCCAAACTCAGGGAAGTAGGATTAGAAAGGAGAAAGGGGCAGTCCAATTACCTGGAGGGGGGAAAAAACAAAAACAGGGGAAACTGCCCTGCGGAGTGCTGACCGGCAAGTGAGAAAGGCCATCGGAGACCTTCCTGGGAGAGTGCCTACGGGCAGGTGAGAAACGCCATCGGAGACTTTCCTGGGGTAGTGGAGAGAACGCACCACTGCTCACACCTGGCGGTCCCAAGTTTACCAATAAAAGCAGCCCCTCCATGCCAAAAAGCTGACCTAGGATAACTGTCCTGATCTGCAATCCATAATAGGAGTTCTTCCCAGGACCCACCCACTTCGGGCGTTAGCGTCCTCCTGCTAGCTGGATTTGGCAGTACCGGAGCCAGAGAAATCTCTGCTCTTACCTATCCGTCCCAAGTTTACTGATAAAAGCAGGTGCTGAAGTGAGATCTGTGGAGTGACCGCAGGCTGGTGTGGAGGGATGTTTGGAAAGATGTTCCTCTACCCAGGATCTCCAGATATGATCCTTTCCTGAGTGCGGGTTGGCACTCCACAGGGCAGTTTCCCCTGTTTTTGTTATTTTTCCAAATGTGTGGATGGATGTAAGGAAAGAATCTGTGACCACCCTGGTAACATTAGGAAAAGAGAGGACACCAAATTGTGCACATAGGAGATAGACGACAGACACTAATGCCAACCAGTGTGCCCACAATACTGCATTACCATTAACACCAAACATCAGTCTACAGATAAACACATAAACACCTGAGAGGATCAGATGGGGTCAGTGAACAGGAGTATACTGTAGACCAAGGTTAGATTCAGCGGAGGTTAATCTTGCACAGACATCGATGATACAAAATACCTGCAATCCTTACAGAAGCAACAGAAGACAGACATAGAGTAACCCCTCACAGATGCCCAGACACTGTGGGAGAGAGAACCAATGTATCTACCATCTCAGGACCATAGTACTGGGGGCCACCAGGCTCAACTGGCACAACAAAATACATAAAAGACTTGTTCCTCATCCAACATTGGTGAGTAGCGACTGGGGTCTTAAAAGCTTTCAAGTGACCATCTAAGATGCAGCTAATGGTCTCTTATTGTCAGAAGCGAAGAAGAGTGCAAAGAAAA
>NW_006921704.1:4018451-4020905 GCF_000298275.1 Orycteropus afer afer | reverse complement strand
TAAAGTTGAGAGTCCAGAAATAACTCTTATGCTAATGACAAATTGAGTTTAAACAAGGATTCCTAGTTCATTAAATGAGGAAAAAGTATTCTTTACAACAAATGATTTTGGAGCGACTGGATTACCACATGCAAAAGAATGAAGTGGACCCATACCTCACGCCATATATGAAAATTAACTCAAAAGTGATCAATGATTTAAATATAGAATAAATAAAGAATTCAAATCATAAAACTCTTAGACTAATCATAGGGCTTCAAAACCTTGCTTTTGACAGTGGATTTTTAGATATAACACCAAAAGCACAAGCAACAAAATAAAAAATGGATAAATTGCACTAAAAAATGGATAAATTAAAATGAAAAATCTTTGTCTTCAAAGGACTTTATTAACAAATAGAAAAGACAACAAACAGAATGGAAGAAAATATTTAGGAACCATATATCAGAAAAAGTTTTAATATCTAGAATATATAAGGAACTCCTGCAACTCAACAACAGAAAGATAAAGAACTCAATTTTAAAAATGGGCAAATGACTGCTACATGCATTTCTCCAAAGAGGTGATACAAACAAGCACATAAAAAGATATTCAACATCATTAGTCATATGAGAATGCAAATCATAATCAATCATAATACCACTTCACATCCACTAAACCAAAGAAAACCAAACCAGTTGCCATTGAGTCAATGCTGATTCATGGCAACTCTATGTGTTGCAGAATAGAATTGCTCAACAGGGTTTTCTAGTCTATAATCTTTATGGAAGCAGATCACTAGGACTTTCTTCTTTGGAGCTGCTGGGTGAGTTCAAACCACCAACTTTCAGGTTAGTAATCGAGGTCAAACAATTTGCACCACATAGGGACTTTTCACACCCACTAAAAAACAAAACAAAAAAACCCTCACTGTTACCGAGTCGATTCTAACTCATAGTGACCTCCATTGAGTTTACAAGGCTGTAAATCTTTACAGAAGCAGACCACCTTATCTTTCTTCCTCAGAGCAGCTGATGGGTTTGAACCACTGACCTACTGGCTAGCAGCCAAATGCCTCAACCACTATATCACCAGAGATCCTTTCACATTCACTAAGATAGAAGAAAAATGGAAAATAACAAGAATTGGAGAGGATGTGAGACAACTGCATTGCTAATGAGTTGCAAAATGATACAGTCACCGTGGAAAAGAGTTTGGTGGTTTCTCAATAAGTTAACCATAGAATTGCCATATAACTGAAATTTTATTCCTAGGTATATATCCAAAAGACTTGAAAGCAAGGACTCAAAGATACACTTGTTACACCAATGTTCATTGTAGCATTATTAACAATAGCTCAAAAGTGGAAACAATCCAAATGTCCATCAGCAAATGAATGGGTAAACAAAATGTGGTATTTATGTATATATGTGTTGTTGTTATTTGCAGTGGAGTCTGCCCCAACTCATAGCGACCCCTCCTTGGGTTTCCGAGGCAGTATCACTACAGAAGTAGGATTGCCCAACCTTCCTTCCGAGGAGTGGCTGGTGGGTTTGAACTGCCAACCTTCTGGTTAGCAGTCAAGTGCTTTAGGCACTATGCTACCAGAGCTCCTATGTATATATATATATATATATATATATATATACACACACATACATATATATATGTATGTATATATATATATACACATATATATTCCATATTAATATTATTCCATCATAAAGAGAAATAAAGTTCTGATGCATTCTACATGGCTGAACTTTGAAAATATTACACTTAATGAAATAAGTCAGACACCAAAGGACAAATATTGTATGATCCCACTTATATGAACAATCTGCATTAGTCAAATGCATAGAGACTTGAGTTTATTGGTAGTTGCCAGGGGTTGGGGAGGGGAGGTGGGAGTGGGAAATCTTTCTTTTGGGGTGCTGAGTTTCTGTTTGGTGTTATGAGGAGTTTTTTGGAAACAGTGGTGATGGATGCATGACATGGTGAATGTAGTTGATGTCACTGACTGAACACTTAAAAATAGTTAAAATGGCAAGTATTTTGTTATCTATATTTTACCAAATTAACAAACAAACAAACAAACAAAAAACCTCTCCTAGCCTAATCAGATAAATTTGATAAAGTCACTATTTCTTTTTCCTGGAAGAATTATTAAACAATTGGAATCATCTATTGCTTGAAAGTCTGTTGAAACTATCTGGATTTGATGTTTTCTATACAGGAAAATAAAATTTAGTTACTAATTAATTTTCTTCATTAATTGTAAGACAAAACAACAACAACAACAACCCACTGCCATTGAGTAGATTCCAACTCATAGCAACCCTGTTGGGTTTCCCAGGTATTAAATCTTTACGGAAGTAGATTGCCTGTTGTTGTTGTTGTTATGTGCCATCGAGTCAGCCCTGACTCATAGCGACCCCTCCTTGGGTTTCCGAGGCAGTATCACTACGGAAGTAG
>NW_006921704.1:3977410-4017566 GCF_000298275.1 Orycteropus afer afer | reverse complement strand
TTGAATATCATTGTCACACCTAAGAAATTACAATAATTCCTTAATATCATCCATTATTCAGTGTTCAAAATTTCCCAATTACCCTATAATTATTTTTTATAGTTTGTTTATTCAGGAAAACAAAACAAAAACCTCTCTGACATTGAGTTGGTCCCAACTCTCAGTCACCCCTCCTTGGGTTCCTGAGGTGGTATCACTACGGAAGTAGATTGCCCAATCTTCCTTCCAAGAAGGAAGTTTGTACTGGTTGGTTTGAACTATCAGCTTTCTGGTTAGCAGTCAAATGCCTTACGCACTATGCCACCAGAGCTCCCTATTTATTCAAAGCAGGATCTACATTGTCATTGCTGATATGTCTCCAAAGTCTCATTTAGCCTATAGGTTTTCCTTTCCATCTCCCCCTCTCCCCATTACAATTTATTTGTAGAATCTAGATGGCCTATAAAATTTTCTACAATCTGTATTTTGCTGATTGATCACCATGGTGTTATCATGTGCACCTGTTCTTTATTCATTAAATGGTAGTTGGAGCTAGAGGCTTGATCACACTCAATGTTGAATTCATGGGCAGTGGTGTGTACTTCCTTCATGAAGTACATCATGTCTGGTCACTCTCTCTGTGCACTATTTTCAGCCATTGAGAACTGTTGCCTAAATTCATTAATTTCTAAGGGGTCACAAATTGTAATAGTCTAATTGTATCCTTTTGTCTTCATACATTAGCTGAAATTCTATTATAAAGAGAAACTTTTTCATCAGTTATTTGATTTTCCTGAGATACAAGCAGTACATATAGAAAGGCAAGATAAATGTTTGATTTTTCCCTTTATGTTACCAAATTTCAAAACAATGAAATCATCTTCAAAATAGGATTGGTTTTGTCTTTTCAATTTTATCTAAGTATTATTAAACATACTGTACATGCTCTTTTCTTATTGATACTCAAATTGTTCCATTTTTGGCCAGTGATAGTGTTTTCAAGTTAGCACCTTTGCTTTTTGACGTAAGCACAATCATCTTTGCTTGTTGTTGCTATTGTCAGCTGTTGTTGAGTTGGCCCTTGACTCATGGCAACCTCATGCACAACAAAGTGAAACTGCCTGCTCCTCTGCCATCCCCAAGATTGTTGCAGAATGGACTGTTGTAATCTACATGGTTTTCACTGGTTGATTTTTAAAAGTAGATGGCTAGTCCTTTCTTCCTAGTTTATCCTTTTGTTGGAAACTCTCCTGAAACCTGATCAGCATCATAGCAACACACAAGCCTCCACTGAGGAATAGGACAGGTGGTGGTGGTGCATGAGGTGCACTGGCTGGGAATTGAACCCAGGCATACTACATGGATTGTTATCTCATTTAACAAGATGTTCCACCCTCATTTTGATTTTCTCTGTCCCACACTTAAAATCCCCAAGTTCTGGTGGTGTGGTGGTGTAGTGGTTAAGACATTTGGGTGCTAACCACAAGGTTGGTGGTTCAAACCCACCTGCCGCTCTGCAGGAGGAAGATGAGGCAGTCTGCTTCTGTAGCAATTTGCAGCCCCCAGTGGGGGTTGTTATGAGTTGGAATCAATTTGATGGCCGTCAGTTTTTTTTTTTAAGAGACTTAGGTAAAATAAAATCTCCAAGCAATGTTTTTCTTTTTCTCCAGTGGAAAATGCCTTTCAAAGACCACAGTTTGGGTGTTTGGGATGCTCATTGCTACTGTCCTTGTAATTGTGCTGAGGCCTTTCAGTGGATAGTGGATAGAACTAGGAAATACATACCCAAAAAACCAAACTCACTGCCGATGAATCAGATCCCACTCACAGTGACCCCTCCTTGGGTTTCTGAGGCAGTATCACTAAGGAAGTAGATTGCCCAATATTCCTTCTGAGGAGTGCATACATATTTTAATATACCATACATAATGAATTCATGTTGATGTTTTCCATTGAAATTTTGGCTCCAAGAATTTCATTCAATTTCATAAGTTTTATGTCTGTTATTCCTTTGTTCCATGCCAGATATGCTGTTCTTAATAACAACCAGTCCCCAATTGATGGATACTTAGGTTGTTTCTAATATTGTAACATTACAAATATAGTTCATAAATTCTAATATGCAGTATTTTCATTATTGTTCAGTTCTATTCATTTCTAACTATTCAAATATACTCATTATTATTTCTTAAAATTAAAATGGAAATTATTTATGTGTTGTTTTATATTTTTAAACACATAGGGTTATATATATATATATTTATTTTTCTGCTGTTTATTTTAAAAATAATTCCATTTGGTGAGGAAACATGATCTGTGGATGTATATTCTCAACTTTGGAGTGCTTGGTTTTATCAAAGTCTGTTAAGTCAACTTTATGGTATGTCTTTATTAAATTTTGGTCTCTTAACCTATCAGTTTTTGTTATATATATTTATTTTAACACTATCTTTCAGATGCATATAAGTTTTGAATTGTAAAACCTTCCTCATGAATTTATCCTTTTAATGTGTAGTAAGCCCTTATGTCCCTAATAATATTCTTGTCATAAAATGTGTTAGTTTTCTTACCTTCATATAGTTTCTCCATCTTTTTTTTAAGGTTATCATATTCTGATGTGTCTTTTCCATTCTTTTACTCTCAAACTTTCTATGCCTTTAGGTTTAAGGTGTGTCTCATAAACTGTATATAGCTGGATGTTGCTTTTTGTTGTGTTTCTAGTTTTAATCTGATGATATCTGTTTTTTAATTAGTGAATTTAACCTAGTTATATTTATTGTGCTTAATGATATCTTTAATATTTGAACATATCATTTTGTTTTTCATTTATCTAACATTTCCTGTGCCTTTCCCATTTTTTCCCTGTTTTTTGCAGTAAGAGTTTTCTTTGCTTATTTTTTCCACTTTGTTTCCCAGCCTCTCTACTGGTTTGATAGTTATATGTTTTATTTTTGTTCTTTCAGTGCTTATCTCAAAAATTTTACTTAGTGTACTTAAATTAACTAATTTAATATCAATCCATATTTAACCACTCTTTCAAACAACAAAAAGGCTTTAAACTCACTCCCATCAAGTCAATTGGGCTTAAAAAGCAGTATCTCTATGGAAGTAGATTGCACAGTCTTCCTTCTGAGGAATGGCTGGTGAGTTTGAACCTCCAGACTTCTGGTTAGCAGTCAAATGCCTTAGGCACTATACCACCAAGGGCATTAGGATATCCTAACTCAAATCACTCACCACTCCTACTCACCAGGACTACTCAGTTTTTATTCCTTTACTTACTACTTTTAGAAGAGGGTTTTTTCTAAGAACACAATTATAAGCTGATAGTTACTTTGTCTCAGTTCTCTTTGAAGATGTTATTCCACTCTCTTTTGATTTCCATTGCTGCTAAGAGGTCTGCTGTTTTGTCTAATTGCTATTGCTTTATAGGTAATCTATCTAGCTTTTTACATTAGCTGTTTTGGGGATTTATGTTTTTCTTGTCTTTAGGTATATAACGTATTTAAGTGTTGAGTTCTTCTAATCTATCCTATCTGGGACATATGGCACACATATGGCACACATATATGTGATTTCATGGCTTTTATCATTTCTAATCCACCATTTTGTCTATTAACTCTCTTTTCTCCTTCTGAAACTCTGATTAGATATATGCCAGATTTCTCTTCGTTGTTCTGTCATATTTCCTCTCTTTATCTCTCTGTGATGGGTAATTTTCTTTTTTTCCTATCTGCCATCCAGGTGATTAATTCTCCCTTTACATGCTTCTAATATGCTGTTTAATCTATCTATTGAGTTTTTAATTTCAATAAGTAAGATATCATTTCTATAGGTTCTATTTTTTAAAAAAAGACTTTTCGGTAATTTTTTATGGTATCATTTCTTGTTCAATTTTTGATTCCATCTTTTTTTTTTTTTTAGTTTGTGCTTCAAGTTTTAATTTAGGAATTGAGTTGAGTTCTATGACAACATTAGAATAAACTATTGTGTTTCTAGCACATGAAAAGAGATACAAAACTATATGGATTCAAATTATTCAGGAGGCTATCAAGTAGACCCATGCAGAAAGGAAATTGCTCTGCAGGCATGGTGTCTTGCAAAATAAAAATAATAATAATGTTGTTGTTATGTGCTGTCAAGTCGGACCCAACTCATAGCAACCCCTCCTTGGGTTTCCGAGGCAATATCACTGCAGAAGTAGATTGCTCCATCTTCCTTCTGAGGAGTGGCTGATGTGTTTGAACCGCCAGCCTTCTGGTTAGCAGTCAAGTGCCTTAGCCACTATGCTACCAGAGCTCCCATAATAATAATAATAATAATAATAAAGTAATATTGATGGCCTTTGGTTGCCATGGAAATATCAGTTCATCTTCTCATATTAGACACTGTAGTCATTTCACTACATTAGGTTTCATGGAAAACCACATACCAAACTATTTTTAAAGGATGTCTGGGATTTAAAATGTTCACTGGGGTGTAGTGGTAGTGGGCAAGCACAGAATTATGTTTTATTTATTTATTATTATTATTTTTTTTACTCTCTGGTTAGTGGTTTATCCTCCTTCCCTACCCACCCTTGGCAACCATCAATAATATCAAATAATATTTCTTTTTATGTGAAACCCTTTTCTTGACTTTTTACAGTAGTGGTTTTGTACGATATTTGTCCTTTTGTGATTGACTAATTTCAGTCAGCATAATGGCCTCTGAGTTCATCCATGTTGTGGGATGTTTAGCAGATTCATCATTGCTCTTTAACATTGCATAGTATTCCACTGGGTGTATATACCATGGTTTGTTGATCCATTCCTCCACTGATGGACATTTAGGTTGTTTCAATCTTTCTGCGATTATGAATAGTGCTTCAATGAACATGGCTGTGCATAGATCTGTTTGTATTAGCTCTTACTTCTCTAGGATATACACTTAATAGTGGGATTGCTGGATCATATGGTATTTCTATTTCCGGCTCTTGAGGAAGCACCGTGCACTGTTTCCTACAGTGGTTGTACCATTTTACAGTTCCACCAGCAGTGTATGAGGGCTCCAGTCTCTTCACATCCTTGCCAGCATTTGTTGTTTTCTGTTTTTGAGAACTTTGCCATTAGTGCTGGGTGAAATGATACCTCATTGTCGTTTTGATTTGCATCTCTCTAATGGATAATGATTGTGAGCATTTCTTCATTTGTTTATTAGTTGCCTGAATGTCTTCTTTGCTGGATTCCATCTTTTAAAAAAATAAATAAATTACATACACACACATATAAATAACTCTCTCTCTCTATATATATATAGTTATTTTGTATTTTCTTTTTAATGGAAGTATCTGAAATCCTGCAGGTCCCAGTAGCCCAAATGCTTTAATAAATATTTTCTTCTCTTTCTCTATGCTTGCTTGAATCTTCTTTTCTCTTACTCCTTTACTGATTTGTGGACTAAAATAATGATGCTAATTATGACAGAAATTTATTCCCATAAATATTAACATCAGAAAGAATATTGATTATTGCTAGAATTGTCACATTCCCGAATGTTATTATGTTTTTCAATATTATATTGTATTTAAAATATATCATGGGTTAAATAGACCATTTTATGGAATAGACTCCAGTAGACCATACATTTGCAATTTTTCTGTATTGTGATTAAAAAAAATACAAACTCAAAAATGATTTTTTAGAAATATAATTCATTTGTAAATCAAAGTTTTTCTATATTAACTTAAACAGAAGCTTTATTTCTTCTTCCGGAAACAAATAATCAATAACATGAGGTATGAGCTCTGGTAGCATAGTGCCTAAGGTACTTGACTGCTAAACAGAGGCTGGTGGTTCAAATCCACCAGCCACTCCTCAGAAGGAAGGTTGGGCAATCTACTTCCGTAGTGATACTGCCTCAGAAACTCAAGAAGGGGTCGCTATGAGTTGGGGCTGACTTGATGGCACATAACAACAACAACAACAACATGAGGTATGAGTATAAAATAATAAATAGGACTTTTTAACAAAAATAACAAGAACTGAATAAGTAGTTTAACAAGTAATCTTTTTTTTTTTTTTTTGTTTAGAAGATATCCACCATTGATTAAAGCTGTTCAGAATGGTCTCCTCTTTTGAATTTGCCATAAAAGCAAATTTCTGGCATAAAAATCAGTTTTATTACTTTATATTTACATTGATTTTGATCCCTTTCTAATAAAAGATTATTTGCATTGCTTTCCAAATGTTTGCTTATGTAATTCTGCATGAGTTTTGATATGCTCCAAAAATAAAATTCATTGTCCAAAAAGGAAGTGTTTTCATCTCATCAATGAAACCATTCAAAATGATAAGCAAAAATTTCCAATTTTTCTCTATTCCCCAAACTCTTCTTTTCCATGTACTTATCATCTCTCTGTCATCCATTTTTCTCTGTTTATATCTATTTTACACTCTCATGGTGCTGAGCACATACTAGTCCATCTGATATGGCCTACACAAGATGAGCCCATTGTTTGCTGGTGGTGATGCTCTGTCAAAGTCCCATACTATACCAGTCAGAAACAGATGCCCCCACAAATTGATACTGTGGTAATTCACTCCTTCTACCAACAGTTCTTCAGGAGGCCTTTCCCACCAGATTGTGCTTACCTGTTGTTATTCTCTGAAACTAAAGGCCTGTGCTAAAGATAACTCGACGGCAAATAACAACAACAACAACAACAAAGATAACTTAAAAAACTAAAACTTTTTACTTTAAAGCTAGAGTTCCTTAATTTACACCCTCTCTTACAGGTATTGCTGCCAAACATGCATCCCACATTAGGAGTGTTAGGTTAGAAGGGTCCTCCAGATATAGTCCTCTGCTTGGTTAGTTAGAACAGAGCAATCCAGGTCCTGGCAAATTTCCCCACCCCTCTTCTGCTACTTTCCTAACAAAGATTATGGAAAGAGATATACTTTGTCAATATGCAGAAAATAGTCCTACGATATCTTTTTGTCTAGGGCAATAAGTGACACACATTTACATAGCTATGAAAGACAATTAAAGTGATACTTCCCAGAACAGAAAATATCTCTCAAGGACTGACTCCACCTCTAGATTTAGAAACATCTGATACATTTTAACTTGAGCTTTTATCAGCAGATCACTTTTTTTTTTTCCCCGGCTTTGCGAGTTTATGTCCTGGCTTCTCAAAAAAGGTGTTAAGTTCTTTAAAGTTGTAAATTCATTGCACGAAGGGTTCAATAAATAACTAATTATATTAGCAATATTGATGAAGAAAGATGACTTTTAAAAAAATATTATTTAGAGAGGAGATGAACAGATGAATTTATCCTGTGAAAATATCCCATACTGTCATGGGAGCCAGCATGTTGCCAGAGACTCAAATCAGATGGACCTTGTGATCAGCATCACAGCCTCTCAGTAGGGTCCTTGGACCTGTAGCATCAGCTTCTTTGGGAACTTTTGAGAAATGCAAATTAATAGGCCCCATCCTAAACAACTAAATCAGAATCCCAGGGAAGGAAAGGGGGCATGCAGAATCTGCTGTTACAAGGTTTCTGGTTGATTCTTATTAATGCTAAAGTTTGAGAAACCCTGGTCTAGAGTAACCCAGTGTGGTCAGGGCTATATAAACATGAGATTTGATGAAGAAGACTTTTGCCCTGCTGTGCACCAACCATGCTAAGTTTAGGCCTCAGCATTATAATAGAAGTTGGTAATGATAATTCTACCCCTGAGTAATCAAGAGAGAGGCAAGTATTTCTGTAAAAGTAGAAACTGCTGGAGTTACCTACAACTCACCATAGTTATGTCTGTGACCCCACATAATTGGTTAGATATATATTTGTAGTACCTCAGGCTTAAAATTATATTAAAAAGCAAAACCACAGTAGTTCAATGTTCTGTGGGTTTTGATAAGGAACCTGATTTTCCTTCATCAATAAAAGCAAGGAAGAATGAGCTGGGAATACAATGGATGCTAAAAGCTAGTCTATACAAGGCACCTTGTGCAAGCCTTCAATATGCAAAGTAGGGCCTAGAGACAGCTCTGGAAACCAGCACACTTGTTTGAAATCCAGATCTTCTCTGTTGCTCTAGATAAGCGGTAGGCAAATGTTTTCTGTAAATGACCAGATAGTAACTATTTTCAGCTTTGTAGGTTATATACAACTGCTCAACTCTGATACTGTGGAGAGAAGGCAGCCATAGACAATATGTAAACAGATGCGCTAGCTCTGTTTTCCAGTAAAATTTTACTAAAATTGTAATTTAAGTAATTTTCACATGCCATGAAATGTTACTCTTCTTTTGATTTATTTTCAACCATTAAAAGTATAGAAACTGTACTCTCTCTCAATCTTAGGGTACATATTATAGTTACTCTTTTATCACAGTTTAATAATGTTTTATATTAAACTTCTATTTGAAGTTAAGAAAAAAAAAAAGGTAGAAACTATTCTTATCTCACAGACCATGCAAAAATAGGTGGATGGATTTGGCCCTTGGTCTGCAGTATGCTGATGCTTGTCCAAAACTAGAGGCTCCCCGACACAACTCCTTGCTGGGCCATAGAAATATTTTGCATGTGCTCAGTATGTAGAGAAGAGTAAATTAGGAGGCAGAGAGGAATGATTAACACAATCTCTGGGAGGGAGATAGTCTCTACCAACTTCACTCATACAGAGAAACCAAGGCACTCACCATCATTAATGATTGCCATTCCCTTGTCAGTAGCACAAAATTTTGGGGGTGCCCTTCAAAGTTTGGGGTGTTAAGATTGTAAATGAAGTTCCTTCCTGTGAGGGTGATGATGAAGATACTGAAAGCAAAAGCAGCAAAAAAAAAAAAAAAAAATCAGAGGGAAGGACCTAAAGATGTAAGGATCAAAAGCATGAACATATGAACACAGAGCCCTGTTTGCCCTCCTGATTCCCCAGCCTGAATGCTTTTGTTTTGACTTTCTTGGACTTAAAAAACTATAACTATATGAAGAAGGAAAAAAAAAAAACCCTATAAATTACAATCACTTACTATACACACAAAATGTAAGCTCCCCCCTTTTGGATACATAAACCAAAAAAAACCCAAACTCACTGCTATCAAGTTGATTCCAACTCATAGTGAACCCCATTGGGTTTCTAAGGCACTAAATCTTTACAAAATTAGATTGCCCCATCTTCCTTCTGCAGAGTGGCTGGGGGTTTTAACCATCAACCTCCTGGTTAGTAGTCAAATGTCTTGGGCACGGTACCACCAGAACTCCTTTTGGATACATAGTTGTGACACAGTGGTTCTGTTAACTGAAATCTACTCATTGTCTCCAAGAATTAAAGACCTGACAATCTACTCCTGTAAAGATCACAGCCTAGGAAATCTTATGGGGCATTTATACTTTGTCATATAAGGTAACTATGAGTCAAGACTGATTGAACAGCACACAACAGCACACTATTTATAATTTTTCTTTACTTTGTCTTTTTCTATCTGTTCTGGAGATCACCCATGGCAGTATATAGAAATCTTCTTCATGCCATTTTACACTTGCATTTTACTCAGTTGTGTGGATTTACTTTAAATTATTTAGCCAGTACTTCAGAGGACAATTGGATTGTGTCTTCTGTTGCTACTGAAAATAAAGCTCACAAATAATAGCCAGCAAAACCCTGTATGTGCTATGGGCTAGCACTATGCATCTTACAGATAGTATCCCATTTAATTATTATAGAAATCCTAGGAAAGGGGGTTATTTCCCCTTTACAGAAGAAAATATGAGGCTTGGAGAGATTAAATAACATGTAAAGGGTCAAACACATAGTAAATAGTACATCTAGGAGCTCTGGGAATTGCCTGGTAGGGTTCGAACTGATTCTGCCCAGTTCAATCATGGCCAAGGAAGCAAAACCAGAATAGATCTGAATTTTTAAATTGAGATGAACTGGAGCAACAATCAGAACAGGAAAAATTATGGGTCTTACCTTTACTAGAAACTTAATCTCCCTTTTAGGGCAGTTTACACATTACATAGCAACCAAATATCTTGCCCACAGAGTGGGAAACAGCACTGGCCAGCTCAAAGATGGTGGCCAACCACACTGCCATTGAGTTAATTCTGACTTATAGTGACCCTGTAGGAGAGTAGAACTGCCCCCATAGGGTTTCCTGGGCTGTAATCTTTATGGGAGCAGATTGCCAAGTCTTTTCTCCTATAGAGTCTCTGGGGGGTTCAAACCACTGCCAACCTTTCACTTAGCTCCATTTTGGTCAATATGGGGAAATCTTGGTCCATTTTCCAACCCTTGTGCAGCTGTTGAGTAAATCTTCTCCTCATTGAGTTCTATAAGCTGGTTTGAAGGTGTAGAAGATTGGTTTGAAGGTGTAGTCAGCTTGCAAAAGATTGTAAGCTAATGCCTATGAGGCTTGTGGAAGTCAGAGAGAAAGTTTATCTCTCTTCTGCTCCTATCCATGAAACTGAGGAGGAAATAGGTTGAGTGCCCAGAAATCAGAGCTTCAAACTGGTCTATTCATGGCCTGTGATACAAAACTGGAAGAGACCAGAATTTTTAAAATTTGGGTGAGTGTGGACAAAGGAGGGACCCTGCTTCAGCTCTGTCTTCTCAGGGTCTATAAGGATTGCCTTAAATGCTTCAAGCTAATATGCTTACCCAGAAGCATTTGCTTTGGAGAAAGGGAGAAGCATAAGAGTGAGAGAACTTGGTCAGCTTCTCCCTTTTAAAGTTAAGGCCACACAACCATTGCTAAAGGGCTGCTGCCTCCTAAAGTGTACATATCCCCCACTGGCCAATCCAGGACAGGAGAAGGAATTTGGGGGCATGTGAAGAAGGTAGCAAGGATGACTGGAAACTCCTTCTTTTGCCCCCTTGTCTAGACTGAATGAGGGTAGGCCTAAGACATCAAAGAACATCAGCCCAGGGTCCCCTCAGAATCCTGAGAGTCACAGGGTGCAAAATGGTGGTGGCACCTGGGTGCAGGTTACAGAAGCCAAGGAAGAAACTATCTAGGATCTAGGGATGGGGGCACATTGTACACAGAGGCTGCTCTTCAGTCCTTAAGCCAGTGCTATGGGTTGCAGGACCAGGAAGAAAGCCATATGTCTGTACTAGATGATGTTTCTTAGGAGGGGATAGAGAGGAGTAGAGGAGGAAGCTACACATTTCAGAAGTACATGATAGGCCTTAAAAATGGGACAGAAGATCATTGTATTTTAAGGGCAAAAATAAAACAAAATAAAATAAAAACAATAGCTAACATCTATTGAGTGTTTAGGAACTGTGCTAAAGAATTTACTTATACCATTTCAGTTAATCCTTATGATAATGTTAAAAGATAAGATTCTTGTTTTATAGATGTGAAAATTGAGGCTCAGAGAGTTTAGATGATTTGCCGACGTTTGCAAACCTAGTAAGCAGTGGAGTCCCGATTCAAACCCAGATCCATTGACAGCAAAGTCCAGGTATTTAACCAATTTACTGTGCTAAAGTCAATCTTCTTTCCTTCCTCCCTTCCTCCCCTCTTTCCTTCCAGAAATATTTATTTACTATCTGCTATATACAGACCACTGCCAACCAGAAGGCTGGTAGTTCAAACCCACTAGCTACTCCTCAGAAGGAAGGTAGGTTGGGAGATCTACTTCTGTAGCGATACCTCCTCGGAAACCCAAGGAGGGGTCACTATGAGTCAGGTCTGACTCCACGGTACATAACAACCACAACAATATATACAGACCACATGCTATTGTGGAGATCTAATTCTGAGTAAGACAATCCTGTCCCTCAGGGAATAACCCTGTCCCTGAGCTCATCTTCTGGTCAGGAAAAAATAAACAAGTAAATAAGTAAACAACATGATTACAGATCGTGATGAATGCTCTGGTTCCATCTAATATTTGAAATTGTTTTAAAATGAAGGTTTATTATTATTATTATTATTATTATTATTATTATTATTAAGTATGTAGTAATCAGTAGAAGGGAAAACCCATTGCCATTGAGTTGATTCCAACTCATAGAGACCCCTATTGGGTTTCCAAGACAGTAAATTTTTATGGAAGTAAGTTGATTGCCTCATCTTCCTCCTGGAAAGTAGCTGGTAGGTTTGAACCACCAACCTTCTGGTCAGTAGTCAAATACCTTACCTGCTATGCCACCAGAATTCCTTAATGGAAAAGAAGGGGTCCTACATAAACTCTCCTTACATTGAATTAATCCATTTAATGAATAGGATTTTAAGGGGGATTCTTTACACTTAGCCATTTTATCTAATCCAAGTTGCTCCCAATTTGAGCCAAAATTATTATTATTATTATCTTTTTAATTTCTGAATTAAATGTCCCCCAAAAACCAAAGGTAGATATTTAAAAATCCACTTCAAATGTCCTGAGGTTATATATCTAACTCTGAAATATCCCAAGGAAGTTGAAATTATGTCCTAGGAGGAATGGCTGAAGGTGTTAAGAAAGATTTTTCAGTCAGAAAGGATGGCTTTCTGATAAACTATAACCCTCTTCTCTTCCATGTGTTGGAGCTGTGTGAAAATCTCCCAGGGAAGAAAACAAGATATGAATTCAGCCCATAATTTGGAAGACAAGTATATCAGATGAAAAGTGATCTACACATTATTATTATTTTCTACTATTATCATTGTTCTTCCATGTAGTTAGAAGATTTAAATCTAAGCCACTTGTTTTCTTTCTGTTCACAGATACCTATGAGGAAGGAAAGTGGTAGATGTTAGTATTCCCATCATTTCCTAAATAGCATCTGAATGGAAAATACCTGCCCCCTAACCTGTCTGACAGGGATCTGGAGTTTAATTAGATTAGCATCTCTAAACTGCTTTAGGTTTCCCAGAGATAGGTATTATGTAAACACAAGGTATTACTATTGTTATCATAGAATCATTATGTTATTGTAATTGTGTGGATTCTCCCATAAGGCTACCTTGAATGGGATCCAAGCCAGACCATTATTTGTCTACTGCTTTGAGCTTAGATGAAAGGCATGTGCATGTTGTTTTATGTTGTCAGCATCATTATTGTGATGATTGTTGCATTTATGATCATTCAGAACAAACAATTTTCAAATGCATCTCAATAGCCCTCCAATTGTTTTTTTTTTCATTGTTAATGTTTCCTGTGTGACTTCAATGGTGTGCTTTTCCACACCTGTTTTCAGGCCTAGGGTAAGATAGCACTTGGGGCTGCTGCTATCCCCAGGGCAAAAGGGAGACAGACAGAGTTTCCTAAGGTGATGGCTTTTTATCTATGTTATGCTAGATCCTGAAAGAGGTTGCGGAGTCCAGGCCCACTGACAACCACACTCAGATAAGTCACTCTGGTAAAGCCAACTTTGAGTGACTGCTCCGTCACATTTGCCACCTTTAGGAGCTACAAATGGCTATTCTGAAAAAGATGAAGATAGGATCCATTTCAAAAAGAGGAAGGAAGAAGAGCTATAGGGCTGAACAGCACACTGGAGAATAATTTTATGAGATTAAAGTAGTTGATTCATCACTGAATTCACCAGCTGGTAAAGTTGTACAGTTTATTTTAGAAGAGTATTAATAAATCCCAAGATTTATGTCATCAGTGATTAAAATTTTACTTTAGAGTGTGTGAGTTTGAGACCTGCCTTATTTTATCTTGCTGTATTCTGACAATGTCATAATCAGAGGTCATTTCCATTCCACTGTCTTGTTTTTCCCCAGTGAATTGTGCTATTATTAATCTTCTCTCAACTATGTTTAGAGAGTATAATTATTTACATCAAAACTTCACTCTTAAGTTTTACATGTTCTTTCATTTTCTCTACTAAAAGTCCAATGTTTTATACCACAAGAGAATGTGAAAGAACTGCATAATTTATGAATGTAAGCTGATAGATCCATTTATCTACTTCCCATTCGATAGCTGCTGTTCATTACTGGGCCGAATATCATCACATTTAAATGAAGGGAAAAAACAACCTCCCAATTGATGAACCAGCTGTTCACTGAAATTTTTATATCTATTCAGGCCTCAGACACACACATCTCTGCATGATTTATTAAATGTGTTTGTAGTAACAGAATTATCATCCTTCTCTTACCATTCAATGAGTGGTTCTTGGGATGGTTTTTATTGTGGTGCTGATATTGACATCACAGAGAAAGTATTGTGTTTCTCTCTGATGAGAAATCCCCATCTGGTTCCATCTGTGGAGAGACAAGCTTCTCTGCAGCTGCAAGACGGTAGAGGGGTTATGAGTACTTACGAGTCCGTGCGCAGCACAGTTCAGTGCTAAACTACTAGTCAAAAAGCTGGCAATAGCAACCCACCCAGAGACACCTCAGAAGATTGTTCTGACTATCCACTTCCAGAAAGCCACAGCCTTGAAAACCCTATGGAGCATCTCTACTCTGCCCACATGGGGTTGCCATGAGTTAGGATTGACTCAACAGCAACTCACAACAACCTGGATGCTAACTGCTGCACAGACCTTGACTGGGTGCAAATAATCTAGCACAACAGCCACTGTGACTTGGGCTGCTACTTCTTGTAGAATTTGTGGGGGCATTTCACCCTCACCTACAGGCTGCAGCTGGTTGGGCCACGGTTTTGCCGGGCTGAGTGTTTAGGGCGCGCTTTATCATCAGAACAGAACAAATCTAGGCTAATGGGCGTGGTATAAAGAATCCCAGGGAGCCTCAGTGCCTCATTCTCTGGCCATTCTTTGCAGTTTTTCTGCTGTTGCACTCCGGATAATTGCAGTTTAATTGGGTGACATGAAATGAAAACTGTGTCCACATTATCCAGGATTATCTCTTTTTCCTGAAGCCTGCCACCGATTGAAAGGATCCCATTTATCAGACCAAAGAGCTGCACTCGGTGGCTTTTACGAGCGGGGAAGACTGTGAGAACAGGCCAGGAAAGGGAGAAAGGGAGCTGACAGCTAAGAAAAATTATTTCAGTTGTTTATCATGGGGAAAGTTTATCTGATTCTTTACAAAATGATACGGAGGCCGGCGTGTCGAGCCATGAGTAATGAACATTGACCAAGTTTGCTTCCTCAACCGGATGGGTCCAGTGCTGCCTCTCCTTTGTGTGGGCACAGATCAACTTTAAAAGCTTCTTTCAGGCAGCATGAATGCACTTCATTTTACCAAAAAAGAACTTTGTATTGATAGCTAGAAAAAAGGAAGGTTGTTTAAAAAGAAAGGGTAGACAATTGGGACAAAATGAGAAGCTTTCACTTTCCATTATGAGCATGTCGCCCCATTCTTCTCATCTGTTTATACATTCCTAGCACAATAATGTCGCTTTGCAGTAATATGTTTCCCCTTTTACACTATTCATATTGAAAAAGCCCTCACATCATGACCATGGTAATAAATACCATAGAAATGTGCGTATGATGTCAATTTGCATTCTGAGAAGATCAAGGTAAACCTAAAGGCCAACAGAATACTCTGCGCTCATTCATCATTCTCCAGATCCAGGTAAAGGAAGGACCTTGTCACTACATTACAAACCCCTTCTGTTGCTATTGCATTTATGTGAACACTTTAGCCTAATGCACTGATTGTTAAGTAGAAAGAGCAGTCTTTGAAATTGTCTATTGCACTCAAATCCCTAGCTGTACAAGGTCTGGGTAGGAGGCGTTTCTATTCAGAAAGAATAGAAGGCTTTAGTTCAGTAAGCACAGTGTGGTTGAAGGTTATAGAGGATATTGTGTGTTTTTTAAATAAAAGTTTTTGAATGGGGAAAAATCTCATTATCAATAATGGCAACAGTGAATATGGAGTCAACATCTGGCAAAACTGTATGATATGTCCCAACACTCCATACCCTCGGAGTTGTAAATTCATTGCCGACTGACATCAGGATGTCCTAAATGTGCAAGATACAAAGTGGAAATTTCTTATATTGTGGAATTAAACTCTTAATCACTATCTTAGTTGTAATGGGAAATGTCTATTGTGTTATGACACAGATAATATTTTCTGTAATGTCTAAAGGTCAATTTGATGTTGTTCTTCAAAAACAAGGAAGGGAAAAGCTGTCAGTTGATATTAAAGTTCAAAATTAGATATTATGAACAGACTATTAATTCTATTCATTGATTATGCATTGAAGCCACACAACTCAGCTAGTTCTAGATTCTTCCATTTCCTTTCTCATCACTTAGAGCAGATTTTAAATTGTTGGTAATATTTCCAAAGGAAGAAGTTTCTGTAGGATTTAAATGGCCTCAGTGTATTTTTCCATTCTGACCAGTGAGTACATAAATTTAGAGAATCTGTCAATTTGGAGAATGTCATAATTCCCTTATAGCTCTCTTTTATTACCTTGTTGTTGTTATGGGACGTTGAGTTGGACTCATCTCATAGCAACTGGTCCTTGGGTTTCTGAGACAGTATCACTACGGAAGTAGATTGCCCAACCTTCCTTCCAAGGAGTGTCTGGTGGGTTTGAACCACCAGGCTTCTGGTTAGCAGTCAAGTGCCTCAGGCACTACGCTATCAGAACTCCCTGTATTGCCTTAGAAAAATAATTGTTAAACTTTTGAATGAGGCATATGGTTTTTATTTTTAATTACAATTTCTTACTCTCATTTAATTCTACCCCCTTAAAGAAAATTAAAGTCAAACTTTTTCTTGTAATTTGCTTCCCTTTAACCTACATCTATGTTGTAGGTAATAAAATGTATTTGTCAGGGGTTCCACCCACTACTTCAGCTGATTTTTTTCCCATTTGAATTGTTGTTCCTTTACATTTATCTTAAATAACATGTGATTTATTCAGAAGGAAGAAGAGTTAAAAAGAAAGAAATCACATTCAATTTCTGCCAAAAGGCATGAGCATATAACTCTACTTGAGAACTCTGAATCTTACTGTACGTAGAAAAACTCAAATAAAATGAGAATCTGACAGAGCCTCTTTGAGTCTTAGGAGAATTAACCCCACCATATATTACTGTCATCTTAATTTTAAGATTTTATTTATTCCCTTGCTCTTAAAAAGGATCTACTTGTCCATTAAAGCCAAAATCCATAGCAAGAAAGTTTGACATTAAGTTATTTTTTAAAGGGTTCATTCCCTTCTTTCCAAATACAGAAGAAAATATGTCAGCCTCAAGCATCTTTATTCTTCTCCTTTGGCAGAAATGACAAGTACACATAGAGGAAGATAGAGCCCCATGTCAGAGTGATTTATAAATGCCTGGAGATGAGTGTTTCAGGATTGGAGATCTATTTGTCAAGCCTTTAAAGTTGATCTGTGCCCACATACCTACTTATGGTGCCTTCCTCCCAGTTAGCAAGCAAGGCGTTGCAGATTAGGCTTATAGCAAACACTAGAATACTTTGCTTTACATTAGATATGAGCACTTTTGATATATGTTCAAGTATACTTATCCTCTGAAAAAAAGGAAGGTGGGTAAAAACTCACAAAATATGCATGGTGTCACACAAGCCTGCTAGCCTATGTTCTATTGCTATTCATCAAGGCAGCAAAAAGAATTGCATACTTTCAGAGCACAGACCTTGATTACAGATTTCCTGTATGTGAGCACATGGGATGGATTGAAAGAAAGGAAAAAATAGAACCAAAAAATCCCGCTAAAATTACTAAATACGCAAAAGGATAAGTGAGAGGGGTTTGCAGCTTTCCCGCCCTCTTGCCCTTTATGTGAGTTTTAACCAAATTCTTGTAGTTGTGATGCCGTTGTTAGTTGCTGCTAAGTCAGCTCAGACTCATGGTGACCTTATGTAAAACAGAACAAAATGTTGCCCAGTCCTGTGCCATCTCCATGATCTTTCCTATGTTTGAGCCCACTGTTCAGGGTCTTGGGTCAGTTCATCTCATTGTCGACCCATCTCACTGTTTCCATTGCTTTCACTGGCTCTCTGTTTTGCCAAACATGATGTCCATTTCTAGTGAATGGTCTTGCCTAATGGCCTGTCCAAAGTAAGTGTGCTGAAGTCTCACCATCCTTACTTTTAAGGTTGTATTTATTTGAAGACTTGTTTCTTAGTTCTCTTGGCAGTTCATGAAACACCATGGGGTTATTTATTTACTATTTTCACTCAGCTACTAATTCAACATTCAACAGGGAATAGAACACAATGTCATTGTATTAATCTGGCTAAGGAGACAGCAAAATAGTACTTGTGTTTTCACACAAATGTGATATAATGATTATCTAAGAAATAATCTGAGGATCCACTATAGATGGTTCCTCTGGGAAATGGACCCTATATGCTATTGCAGCTAAAACAAAAACAGAAAACCAAATAGGATTCATTCAAAGAAAAATACTGAAAAATAAACGAATAGCATGTTTATTTAAAAAAAATTAGCATTAATTGTACTATTACAATGTGCCAGGCATTTTTCTTGTGTCCTCATCTATAACAACCCTATATCATAGCTATTAGAAATTAAGGCATAGAGAGGTAAAATGGTTTGTCTAAGGCAACAGAATTAATAGGTGGTGAAGTTGAAACTTGAACTCAAGTCCTCTGGCTCAGGCCACAGGCTGTCACTTTATCATGTTATCCTTCTTCTAGAATTGTGTGTGCAGTTCTAAGGACTTCTACTAAGTAAACTCAAATGGAAAGTACAGCATGAAATTAAATGAACCACCCACTTGCCATTTCACAGAAAGATGGTCCTACTATTACTTGAGATTAGAGAATATTAGTGCTCAAAGAGACCTTAAACATATTCTACAGCAGTGTTTTCCAGATTATGCTCCATAGTACCTTGGGGAGCCCTTAGAGGTACCTCAGAGGTCCCTCCAACGGCAAGGCAGGAGAATGAGCACTCAAGCATCCAGGACGTCTGCACCTACTCTGTTCACTCTGAGCACTGTACTCTTAGATGCTTTGCATTTTGGACTTCGGTGTAAGATTTTGTTTGGATAAAGGTTTTACAACTTAAAAAATTATTCTAAAAGCATTGATCTAGTCCAAATTCATAATTTTACAGCTGGGACATTGAGGTTCAGAAAGACTGAATGAAATTCTCAAGGTTGCAAGGGAGCATGTCACATCCAGAATTAGAAGACACTTCTATTCTGCTATGTCTTTATTGTTCATTGCTGTAGGAAAATGAGTAAGGGGCCTCTGAAAATGGAAGAGTCTTGGGAGGTATTATTGACCTTGAGGCCAGTTGTCTATTGGAATGAAACTTAGACCACTTCATAAAATAAGAAGGACCTTCTGATTTCTCAGGAGGGTACTGACCCAGCATCTTCCATTCCCTATGTCCTGTCAGTGGTCCTGATGCGGAAATTCATGCACAGGTTTAATTCTAGACACTTGCCTGCTGTTGTTCTTATAGCCCAGTTTATATTTGGGGCTTTTTTTTTTTTTTTTTAATCTGGCTACTAGTGGGCATTCCTTATATTTGAGAATTGCTTTTTGAGTCAATTATTCCACATAGGGGAAATTGGAGATACATAGATGATAAACAGAGGAAGGATAGATGATGTGTGGAAAAAGGCAACCTCCTGCATGTGGCTTAAGGTAATACTTCCTTCTTACAAAATCTATTTCCATTAACTGAATAAACATAGAATGAAGGAAGCTCATTTCAGGGGAGGGGGGATGCTAGAATATCACCCATATTTAGGGTTAGACATATTAACACATGTCTGATACATCAAAGGGAGAGACAGTGACAGATTAAGTCAGACTGAGCATCAGATCCTAAGAACTGGACCAGGGTTGTAGATCTCTACGTATTGTTGCTACTATGAATGATCTGTTGTTCATGTAAATTGAAAGAGTTGCTTCACTAAACCATTTAGTTCAGTGCATTGGGTCCAAGCCATCCATTGTGAGATCCTGACCCCTTCTCATCTTATCCCTTCATCTTTTCAACCAACAGAGATTAATTGAACAAGGAGCACATGCCCTTTCCCTTCATAAGAGACTGCCAAGCAGTTGCAGCACTAAGAGGGTAAAGAACAAATGGTGAATTTTAAAGGAAATCAGCACCAACATGGTAAGTCATGCTAATGTTGGAGTTCCATGGTGGTTAGTGTTAGAAAAAATAGCTGTTCTGAAAATTTTCTTAAAGTGTGGGGCTAAGGCTCCCTGCTGTGAAAGTAACAGTAGAAGGAAAGAGTGTTTACTTTTAACTTCCCAAGATCATGGTTGACAAAGTGAGTTGACAGTTGCTCTCTCTAAATGGCAATGGAATGGCAGCTCTACTGGAATGAGGACTGCAGTGGCTCAGCCAGGAAGGGCTGGATTCCAGCTCTAACAGCCCCAAGGTAGTTGTGGTGGTAATTTGGCCAACAGTAGCAGAGACCCAGCTTGGCAAGCAATGACTACACTGAATCAAGAAAACATGTAAAATATCTCTTGCAGATTAGCAGGAATGTTTAAAGGAGGGTGATTTCCAAGGAATTGGGTTTCCTGCATGTGCAGTTCAAATCCATGGGACTCTGGATGTTGACATTACCATTACTGCATTTGAGCTTTACAGGCCAGTGAAGACCAGAGCATTTGGATTATAAGTTACTATTACTTCCTAATGGGTATGATTACAGAACAGCTTGCTGCTTAAACACTATTTCCAAGATTTCAGTGATAAAAATGACATTCTGTTCCTTCTTCTTATAAAGTTTCTATATCTCTCAAAATGAATTCTGCCTTCTAATATAGAAGATTGAGCATAAATATTTACTTTCCTTTCTCCTAAAAAAGCATTTTGATGACTACAAAGAACAAAAGGGAATAACTGAATGTGAGAGGAAGGGAAACAAGGAACATCAGTAGACTACAAAAATAGGTGAATTTATGGAATATGGAAAACAAAAAGATTGACACCTGTTTTCATTGTTGTCAAGTCAATTCTAACTCATAGTGACCTGACGGGCCCCATAGTATTTCTAAGGCTGTAGTCTTTATGGAAGCAGACTGTCACATTGTTCTCTTGTGGAACAGCAGGAGGGTTCAAACCTCTGATCTTTTGATTAACAGCCAAGCACTTTCAACCACTGTGCCATGAGGACTTCTAGAAGGAATGATAGTGAGTGATATATCACAGAGGGAAGGTTCAGCCCAGTCCTAAAGGTGCAGTGGATGTGAAAGTCATTTTTCTTGGTGGGTAAGCACCAAAGGCTTTCAAGCACAGGGGCAGCAACAGAAAGCAGGAGGCAGAAAAAAAAAAAAAAAAAAAAGGGACAGACATGGAAGTGGTCCATTGAAAGATTATTTCTGGAACACTTACACAAATGACACCGTCCATTTTATCTCCTCACCTCTCATCCTCCGTCCTCCCCACAAATGTAGGGATGATTTTTAGTCTTAGGTTAAAATAAAATGGTAGCTTTCTAAAAAAATATTGCTTGGGGAGATCCAGGAAGGTTAGAGTATGGGTGTTCAGAGCTAAGACTTCTTTATTTTGGTGTAATAAAGAAATCTGTTTGCCAGTTTCCTGCCAACAGATTCTAAATAGAGCCTGCCAGTTGCTATGTCCTACACACACACACACACACACACACACACACTTTTTACAGTCAGCCCTTTCATTTAGAGGAAAGGCCTGGAAGGAAAACAGGACAACAAACACCTAGAAGCCATCCACATAAGCTTCTTTATTAGGATACTGTATGAATAATAGTATGCTAAGATGCTGTAACAAGACACTAAATAATTTTTCAGTGGTTTAAGCAACAGGAGGTCCATGGCACTATCCACCAGCCACCCAGCCAGTGGATAGCTCTTCTCATGCCATCATTCTGGGAGAGCAGCTGGTGTCCAAGTTTATTTGAACCCACTGAAAGAGGGAATGAGATCATGGAGGAGCCATGGTCACTCTTAAAGCACCCACATGGAAGTGACTCATTACATTGGATAGAACACATAATTACAAATGAATGTGGGAAATAAAGTCTAGCTATGAGCTAGGTGACATCTATCCGTTCCCCTAAATTTGTTCCTTTTCCTTGAAATAAAGTCTAGCTATGAGCTAGGTGACATCTATCTGTTCCCCTAAATTGCTCCTTTTCTTCCTAGCTCATAGCTAGACTTTATTTCAAGGAAAAGGAGCAAATTTAGGGGAACAGACAGATGTCATTGACACAGACACAATAAAGGACCACCAGCTATTCAAGGACAAACAGTGGTACCAAAGAGAAGGAACAAGGAGGAGAAAAAGAATGACTAAACTCAAGAGTTTATTCAGCCAGCATAAAGGAAGCTTTTAAAAAATTCTTTTTAGAGCTTTGAAAAGATATTGCATCCCATTAAAATAAATAAATAAAAGCTTGCTGTGAAAAAGGACACAAAGAACAAAAAAGAACCATAAAGTGTGACTACTGAAATTTAAAAATTCAAGGGTAGATTGTTGATTTTCAATGCTTCAAATACATATAGAAAAGCCCAGACTTAATTAAAGTTAAAGAACATAATGTAAAAGTTATAGAAGTTGGAGGTAGAGGGACAGAATGGTAGTGGGACACATAGTGGCTCTAACTTCCTCAAATCACATGGATGGAGGTCAAGACATACAGTGTAAAGCTAAGGGATGAAAAAATAGAGGATTATATTTAACTGATAAAATTAACAAATAGAACTGAAATCAAACATTTTTCATGAGTTAGAAGAGGGGTGGAGAGGAAAGGGAAAGTAATTCAAATGAGATAAGTTATCGGTCTATCAATGTAAGGAGTCAATTGATACAGCTTAAAGTTGACAAATCAAGAAAGAATGATATAAGGAAAATATCTAGATATATGGAGGTAATAACCAAAAGATAAAATAAGACAGAAATAATTAAAACTGGTTACCTTTGGCAGGTGGTACTGAAGTACAAAAAGAGAGAAAGGTTTTTTATGTTCATAGCCCTGGATATGGATGTTTATTATTTTATTTGTCTTACATTGAACATTTTCTAGAGGTACACTAACTGCCTGGTTATTTGAGTGAGGAAGCATAGGGAATATGTGTAAGGGGAGTTGAGGGGAGGAGCTTTTAACTTTTTTTTCATAGTTTACTTTCCTGTTGTTGTTGTTGTTGTTATGTGCCATAGAGTCGGCCCCGACTCATAGCGACCCCTCCTGGGTTTCCGAGGCAGTATCACTACGGAAGTAGGATTGCCCAACCTTCCTTCCGAGGAGTGGCTGGTGGGTTTGAACTGCCAGCCGTCTGGTTAGCAGGCAAGTGTCTTAGCCACTATGCTACCAGAGCTCCCATGTTTACTTTCCTAGATTATATTTTTATTAAAACAATTATTGATTTTATAATAAGATACCTTATTAAAAATTTAAATATCAGTCTAACATTCTTATGTGTCAGGTGGTTCATGAGAGGAATAGGTCCTTTTCTTCTGTAAAAGGTTTCGTTCTGGTTTGAATTTTATCCCTTGAAAATATGTGCTGGAATCCTAACCCATTATCCAGGAGGTGTAATGTAAAGTAATATATCCATAATACAATCTAATGAAATGTAATCAATCAGTTGGGTCATACCAGTGTAGGATGGATCCTAAACCTAATCACTTCTGAGTCATAAAACACAGAGACATGAAATGCAGGCTCAGGGGAAGATGTTACATGAGGATTTCCAAGGAACCATGAAATGTCCAAGGCTACTGACAAGGAAGGAAAGGACACAGCTTTAGCCTTTTAGCCTTCAGAACTGTGAGAAAATATATTTTTGTTTTTTAAAGCCACCCACTTGGAGTATTTTTGTTACAACAACACTGGCAAATTAAGTGGCTATTTATTTTACAATTTATTTTTTTTTTAAAGGGTGATTCTCGAGGAATAACGGTCTAACTTCTTGTAGGCACACTTTACAACTTAAATTGATTAGTTTTTCCACATAGCTTGTTGTATTATTAGCTCTTTAGGTATACACTATTTTTTTTTTTTTTAGGTTTTATCACCCAAGGACATTTAGTATAAGATTTCTAAATAATTGTATTTAAAGTGCATCATTAATGTTAATTTTTCAACATTAATTTTTAGCATTTTATTTCAAGCTGTGATGTAAATGAACAAAAGTGAATGCCAGAAGGCTCCTTTTTACAGTTCTTGTTTTAGTAATAATATGGTAATATTTTTATTAATACAGTCTTTGTAACTCAAGCTGTGACTTTGACTGATTTGGTGTAATAACCACACAAGTTTCAGAGATATCAGGACCTATCTTACTCCAGAAAAGATTGGACAGTTCAAAGGAGAAGTTACAGGAAGCAAAAAACACATTTTGTTCACTTAAAAATGTTTCTTACCAAAACTATCCTGTGGAGCCATCATTAAACTAAACAACAGTTTAGCTTAATAAGGAATGTTTGCCTTGAGTGTGTTGATGTTGTTCTTATGTGCCGTCGAGTCAGCCCTAACTCATAGCAACCCCTCCTGTGGTTTCCGATAAGTTCAAATTTACAACAGTGCATCTAAAGCACAGATGAGAGGTTTAAGGGGCAGAGTCAAAATTAATAGTGGTGAAACAATATGGGTAGAGTTAATGAGAATAGTGAGGCAAAATGAAATATGTAAGCAATGTCATTGAATTATATATGTAGAAATCGTGAGTGGATGTTTGGTCGTGTATATTGCCACCAAAAATGTTTTACAAAAATGTTTCTTGTTTGCTAGCAAACAAATACATTTCTATTTTATAGATGTCAAAAGTTAACAAGATTATTCCACTTTTCACTCCACTATACTGGAAGTCCTCTGAGGGCAAGGACCAGGGTCCATCAATCTGTCTGGTGCTGGCACAATGCCTAGAAAATGGTGAGTACTTAATCATTATTTGTTGAATGAATGTATGCACATATGAAATGAATACATGAATGTATCGTTAGACAGACTTCTGTTTTCAAAGTCTGGCTCTGTGTACAGAAGCCCACACCAACCTCTTATTACAGCAGGGAGATGACCAAAGTAGAATCTTAAAAGTTTAAGGTCTTCAAAGGCAAAGACTGACCCCAGAAGATTCATTTTCCATCTTTGATCAAAGGAAGCCATAGGGGTAGTCTCACCTCCTCCATGAGTGGCATTTATGCCAAATAGATTTCATAGGCTAGACAGTCCATTCTTGAGTGTGTGAATTTATATCAAAGTTTAGACTGGAAATAGGGCACCCTGGAAACCATAAAAATGAAGAGACAGTGATTTACAGGGAGATGTGTGTTTAAATCAGAATATCTCCTTAGGTGAAAACACATCACCAACCAAACAGATTTTATCAAGGGGCAGATTCAGAGGTAATGATCGGCTGACTGGTGTGAGAGATAAACCTGAGTAATCGCTGGCAGATCTATTGAATTTGGACATTCATGAGGATTTCCTTCCAGCAATTCCTTCTAGAACATGTCCCACAGGGAAAACTCTGCTAGTGTGATATCTGTGAATCTTTGAGCTTTGCAATCAAGTTTTTAAGAGCGTGTCATTAAAATAAGCTCTACCCCTCTTTAGCTGCTACTCCCTTGCCAGGGTCACAGACCTTTGCTGCCAGGACTGGAAGTGGACATTATTACCTAGGAGCTCTGAAAGTTGTGACAGACTGAAGAGACCTCCCTATCTTTCCCCTAAGAGGGGAGAGAGAATGCTCTAGAGCTTCATTTATGGGAGCCCCAGACCTCCCATTGAGCCCTTTCAGTAGGTCTCCAATGAGAATATGGCCACATGGGCCCTGCCTCACCAGGAACCTTTGGCTTGTCTTCCATAACCCGTGAACCAATTGATAGTATATCCTGGAGAGAAATACCAGATTGTGATCAGTGTTTTGAGTCGTATTCCTAGGTTCCCTCCGTGCCCTTCCACTCCTCAGAATCCCCCTGTTAGGAGGAATCTGACAAATTTACCACTACCTAGAAGCTCTTTGGCATGGCTCCAAAAGATCCTCTGAGAGGGCACACCCTTAAACACAATGTAGTCAAAGTGCTATTAAATTAATTATAGCATTTATTATAGAACTATTTACAAGGTAAAGTCATGCAATGTAAAACATTAAAGAAATATAATTACACAGAAAAGAAAGGGAGAGGGTAGGCTATCAAATGCAAGGCACTTAATTAATAAGTTGGCCCTAATTGAGAATGGGTTAGTTAGGCTTATACTTATGAGTACAGAGAAACAGAATTTCTCCTTGGGAGAAATCAGGAAACTTTGGATCCAGATGCTTGCTGCCACCATTTTAGTTCTTTATTTTCTTTTTATTTTAGCAATAAAAGAAAATACTTTTTTTTTTTTTTTTTTGCCTTTAAATGAATGGTGCCTTCACATAGAATTATTACAGTTGTCCTTCATGTGTATCTCTCCAGACTAAGATAAAGGATATTGTCAAACGTTAGCAACTGTGATAGTATTGTAGGCAGTGTGTAAATAGACACTAATCTTGTTATCCTTTAATTTAAGGAAACAATTCTGGCTGCATTATGGTATTTCCTATACACAGTTTGCCATAATTTACAGGGTTTATTTAGAATGAAGAGAACTTTTGTTGTACCATTCACTCTGTCTTGTTCATGGCCTTAAGTCACTGAGAGCAAGATGTTGTTAGTTGCCAGTGAGTGCCAATTTCAGACTCATAGTGACTCCATGTGAGAGAAAAGAATTGCCCCATAGGTTTTTCTAGGTTGTAATCTTTACAGAAGCAAATTGCTAACTCTTTCTCCCTCAGAGCTGTTGGATGGATTTGAACCATTGACTTTTCGATTAATACCCAATCACTTTACCACTAGGTATATAGACTTTATTCATTCAATTCAGTCACAAAGTCTTCAGTCTTCAGTCCTCTTTTCCTTTTTCTTTTTTTTTTTTTTTTTCTTGAAGTCTTCAATTTTCAAGACTTTTCAAACATGTCTCCTCTTTACAATGTTTCTTTCTATTTCAATCCCCTCAGTCATTCATTCAAAAGAACTCCACTCTTCCAGTTCTCAAGCCCAAAACCCAGGAGTCATCCTTGATGCCCTCTTTTGTTAACACTTTCACAACACACTTTGAGCCTATCAGGGAGCCCAGTTGGCTTCACCTTCAGAACCTACCCAAAATGTGTAAGTTACTCAAGTAAAAACCAAAAAACCAAACTCACTGATGTCAAGTTGATTTTGACTCATTTTATAAGTCATAAAATGAGTCATAAACTGAGTCAAAAATGAGTCATAAAATGAGTCAAAATCTCCTCCTTGGGTTTCTGAGGCAGTATCACTACAGAAGTAGATTGCCCCATCTTCCTTCTGAAGAGCGGGTTTGAACTGCCAGCCTTCTGATTAGCAGTCAAATGCCTTAGGCACTATGCCACCAGAATAAGTTACTCTGAAATAGAGGGATAATAGTGTTATACATACCTGACAAGAACTGTTGGGAAAATTAAATGACATTGAAATAATGCAAGGTATTAGGTACCTGGAAAGTGCTAATTAAATGCTAACACCACTTCTGTTACCATAGGCTTGCATGACAACTAAAATCATATTACATATGTCAAGTTTTATGGAATGTTGAAAAATTGAAAGAATAACAAGAATAAAGTATCAGTTGGTTTTTTAAAAAAGGGTTAGTTTGGTAAAATAAAAACATGAAAACAAATGCAGTGATATTTAATATTTGAAAAATAAGATTAGTTAAGAGAAGTGCATCACAAAACCCAAGCCAAACTCATTGTCTTTGAGTCAATTCTGACTCACAGCAACCCCCACTGGGTTTCTAAGACTGTAAACGTTTATGGAAGCATAGTGCCCCATCTTCCTTCTGCAGAGCTGCTAGTGGGATTTAACTGCTGACTTTATGGTTGTTGTTGTTATGTGCTGTCGAGTCGGATCCAACTCATAACGACCCCTCCTTGGGTTTCCAAGGCAGTATCACAACAGAAATAGATTGCCCAACCTTCCTTCTGCAGAGTGGCTGTGACCTTATGGTTAGCAGCCAAATACCTTAACAATTTTACCACCAAGTACATAGATACTCTAAAGATGAACCATATATTAAACCATTAAAAGATAATTTTAGTAACCAGGTATTTGCATGTCCAGGCCAGGAACTTTCATGGGAAAGCAATAAACTTATGAATTGTAACAAATGATTTTTATTTTTTAAATGTTGTTTGTAGGTGCCTACAAGTTGGTTCAGACTCATAGCAACCCTATGTACAATAGAACAAAACACTGCCCAGTCCTACCCCATTCTCAAATCGTAGCTCGTTGTTGCAGCCACTGTGTCAATCCAGCTTGTTGAGGGTCTTCCTCTTTTTCTCTCACTCTCTACTTTCCCGAGCATAATCTCTTTCACCAGGGAATGGTCCTGATAACATGACCAAAGTATGAAAGATGAAGTATTACCATCCTCACTTCTAAGGAGAATTCTGGCCATACTTCTTCCAAGACACATTTGTTCACTTTTATAGCAGTCCATGGTATGTTCATTATTCTTCACCAACACCATAATTCAAATGCATCAACTCTTCTTTGGTCTTCCTTATTCATTGTCCAGCTTTTACATGCATATGACACCATTGAAAATACCATGAGTTGAGTCAGGTGCATCTTAGTCTTCAAAGTGACATCTTTGCTTTTAAACACTTTAGAGTGTTCTTTTGCAGTAGATTTGCCCAATGCAACGATATTTGATTTCTTGACTGCTGCTTCCATGGATCTAAATAAAATGAAATTCTTGACAACTTCAATCTTTTCTTCAGTAATCATTATGTTTTTCTATTGATCCAGTTGTGAGAATTTTTGATTTCTTTATATTGAGATGTATTCCATACTGAAGACTGTTGTCTTTCATCAGTAAGTGCCTCAAGTTTTCTTCATTTTGAGTAAGAAAGGATAGTCATCTGCATATCACAGGTTGTTAATGAGTCTTCCTCTAATCCTGGTGTGATATTCCTTTTCATACAGTCCAGCTTCTTGAATTATTTGCTCAGCATACAGATTAAGTATGGTGAAAGGATACAAGCCTGATGTACATCTTTCCTGATTTTAAACTATGTTCCCTTTTTTCTGTTCTAACAACTGCCTCTTGGTCTATGTACAGGTTTCTCATAAACACAATTAAGTGTTCTGGAATTCCCATTCTTTTTAATGTTACCCATAATTTGTTATGATCCGCACAATCAAATGCCTTTGCATAGTCAGCAAAACAGAGGTAAACATGTTTCTGGTATTCTCTGCTTTCAGTCAACATCTATCTGACATCAGCAATGATGGCCCTCTTTCCATGTCCTCTTTGGAATCCAAGTTGAATTTGTGGAAGTTCCCTGGATATGTATTGCTGCAACTGTTTTTGAATTTTTTAAATAATATGTCCAAAATCTGAACCCCTTCACCACCTGGGTTAATGAGTTAGTTTTTAAAAGTTCTACTTTTCCATACTTTTTAAACTTTCTATAAAGAATATATATAACTTTTATAATCAGAAAAATATTATTTTAAAATATCTGCTTTACAGGTGGGAAAATAGATACCTGTACATCAATGTTCATTGCAGTACTATTCACAATAACCAAGAGCTAGAAACAGCCTAAATAGCCATCAAGAGATGAATGGATAAAAAAAATGTACATACCTATACTCAATCATAAAAAGAAATGAAGTTCTGATGTATGGATGAACCTTGCAAACATTATGCTTAGTGAAATAAGTCACTCACAAAAGGACATATTGTTTAATCCCAGTTATATGAAATAGCTAGAATAAGCAAGTGTATAGAGACCAAAGGTTATTACTGGTTATCTGGGGTGGGTCTGGAGTGCAGAGAGGATTTAGAGAACACTGAGCTTCTGTTAATGGTGATTGGAAAATTTGAGAACAGATAAGGGTGATGGTTGAACATGATGAATATAAGTTAATGTTACTGAACTGTACATGTGAAGAATGTTGAAAAGGCAAATGTTTTGTTACATATATACTTACACAATGGGTGGGGAGAAGTACCTACTTAAGTGGAAATGTAATTTAATTAATTTCTTTATTTTGTGACCTCTTTGTGTCTGTCCCTGTGTATGAGTTTGATTATCTTGGTCTCTCTTTCTGTGTTTCTCTCTGGGAATGTGTTTCCCTCCCTCCTTTTCCCCTTCACACCCTGTGCAAAACATACCCCCATCAGAAGCTTGCCCAGTCTGTTGGGATGATGGGGGAAGGAATTGTCTCCCTGGAGGTTTACCTCAGGGTGAAGAGTAGAGCTAAAAAATCCCTCCCACCTAAAATTCTCATTTCTTTCTTTCTTCCCTTAATATGAATCACTCCTTAGATTGCTTCTTTTTGTTAAAAACAATCCAACATTTTTTATGAATAATAATTCCAATAAAAGACATAAAACTTTCATGTTTAACCTAGTTGTCAATTATTATATGAATATATGAAATTTTCAAATGCTAAATGCTGAACCAGTGTTGTCCCCCCAAAAGTTCATTATACTTGTAATTTGAAGTTAAGTGAAAATAATCAAATCTTAGGCATTATTAAACTGTACTTATTTAAAAAACAAAAGTTACCCAAACACAATGTCATTTAAGTTTCTGGGGGTGGTGTTGGTTTATGGTGTGGTTAGTTGTTTGGTTTCGGCTTGTAAGTTATATTGCTTGAAATGTTTATAAAAGTTTAGGGTATATAAAACTAATAAAAATGATCCTCATTGTGGCTTTTCCCATAGATTTGTCTTTGAAGTACTGTGCTGTGGTTTAGGTAGTTTCAAGGCTATATTTATTTATAATTTTTAAATATAAAAGTTAATAACTTAATAGTTGCCACTTGAACTATAATTTTAATTGTGAAACTGTTCTTCCTCTCGACATAACAATTCAATATAGTTAGGTTTTGAAACTCAGGCAACCACAAAGCGCAAGTGCACTCAGTTTTTGTCCATGATGCTATTTTATGGCAAAAGATTTTCATCCCTTTTGCCCTTTGTCCTTATGTTTGTTGTTGTTAGGTGCTGTGAAGTTGGTCCCAAACTCATAGTGACCCTATGTACAGCAAAATGAAACACTGCCCAGTCCTGCACCATCCTCACAATTGTTGCCATGCTCGAGCCCATCGTCACAGCCACTATGTCAATCTATCTCCTTGAGGGTCTTCCTTTTTTTTTTTTTTGCTGACCCTTTACTGTACAAAGGGTACTGTATCCTCTTTACTGTACAAAGGGTACTGTATCCTTCTGCAGTGACTGGTCCCTTCTGATAACCAAAAAAAAAAAAAAAAAAAACCAAAGTCACTGCCATAGAGTCAATTCTGACTCATAAAGGGTTGTTAGAACCAGTCTGAAAGCAGCAGAGTGGAATAGTAACATGACCTGTGGGTTTCCGAGGTGGTAATTCTTTCCGGAAGTAGATTGCCCAGTCTTCCTTCCATGGAGCACCTGGTGGGTTTGAACTGCCAGCCTTCAAGTTACCAGTCAAATGCCTTAGACATTATGCCACCAGAGCTTCTTTAACATGACCAATGTTATCCCTTCTGATAACATGACCAAAGTATGAGTGACAAAGTCTCTGCTCATTCTTGCTTCTAAGGAGCATTCCAGCTATACATCTTCCAAGACAGATTTGCTTGTTCTTCTGGTAATCCATGGTATTATTCAATATTCTTGACAACACCATATAACCCAAACCCACTGCTGACTCATAGTGACCGTTTAGGACAGAGTAGAACTGCCCCATAGGGTTTCCAAGGCATCTTTATGAAAGCCAGGTGCTTCATCTTTCCCACAGAGCAGCTGGGGGGTTTGAACCACCGACCTTTTGGTTAGCAGCCAAATGCTTTAACCACTGTACCACCAGAACGCCTTAAAATGAATAAAGGGTTGTTAGAATTAGTCTGAAAGCAGCAGAGTAGAATCCTGAAAATGCTGGTTTTGGTAGGTGAAGACATTTGCTTTCTTCTTTTTCCCCCAGTGTCCCTCATAAAATGCTGCTGGGTTCAGGATCAAAAGCTGTGGAGCAAAGGCTAAATCTGAAAATTCAAGAACTGGTTATACATAATCAGTATTGTTAAGAGTGCAACCCAAGCAGACTTGCTGTTACAGTCACAGTGGGCAGGGAAAATGAAGGGCTGCAGCCACCATGTGAATTTGGGTGGGGAGAAGCCATGGCCAATGGGCAGTAGTTGTGACAGAGAGCAATGACTGGGCTGCTCTCAACTAATTAGACTGACTCTTCACTTTCTCTGCTCCCTTTCTTTTTGGGACATTGTGTTTTTACTCCTTCCCTTTTTTCTCTCTCCCTCAATGTCCCTAATGCCTTAGTAAATATTTTGGTGGCCTGGACTTGCTGGCAAATATCACAATGAAACGATTACATCAAACCTGTGAGTTGTATGCTAGCTAGTTGTATGCTTGTTGTTGTTGCTATGTGTCGTCAAGTCGGATGCAACTAATAGAGACCCCTCCTTGGGTTTCCGAGGCAGTATCACTATGGAAGTAGATTGTCCCATCTTCCTTCCAAGGAGTGGCTGGTGGGTTCGAACCGCCAGCCTTCTGGTTAGCAGTCAAGTGCTTTAGGCACTACGCTACCAGAGTATGTTAGCTATGAAAAAAGAAATATCAGCTTTTGAAGTTGTCCCAGGAACTGTGCTGATTGCTTCAACCACATCACATCATTTAAAACTCAAAATACCTCCAAGAGTGAGGAATTATGGCCACCATAATGCACAGAGGGAAAATGAGGCTGAGCATGTACATGGCACTTTGTCCTGTCACACTAGGAAGTAGCAAAGGATTTGAACCCCAGTTGTCTAATTCTAGAAGTGGTGCGAGAGGTTAAACACTTGGCTACTAACTGAAAGGGTATCTGTTTGAATCCACTTAGAGGTGCCTGGGAAGAAAGACTAGATGGTCTACTTCTAAAAGGTTACAACCTTTAGAAATCCTCTGGGCAATTCTACTTTGAAACGCATGGGCCAGGAGTCAGAATTGATTCATTACTTTTTTTTTTCTTTGTCTAATCCTAAGCACACCATTCAGAAGCTTGAATGAAAATGAATTTAGAAAGAGATGATGACACCAAAATATAAACCACACTCCAACTGAACACACAGCAAGGTAGGATATGCTATCATTCTCAAGACAACAAAGGAAAATAAATAAAAAGGTCTTGTAGGCTGTCTGTAGGGATGCTGGTGTTACACTATTAAACTGTTTTACTCCAAACTCTATTTTGGGTAGGGCAGGTCAACAAGAAGACAGAATCAGGGAATGGTGTACTCATCTTTGGGCAGAAGCCCACTCTCCCCACCCCACATTATAATAAGACTGACCATTACTGAGCAGGAAAGAATATTTTCAGGCCCCTAAGAGCCTTGTGCAACCCTGGTAGTGGGAGGGATTGGGAAGCCCACAATATCAGTGGCCCAGTTGTCTGAGTAGAGTCATGCATAAGACCAGGTTATAAGGAGCAGAAATTTGGGACTAAACTGTTTATTTACTGGATGTTAAAATAATTTTTTTTTTCTTTTTACTATAAGAATCTTGATGATCTTATTAGTAAAAAAAAAAAAAAAAGAGATCTAAGTAAGTACTTTCTTGACTGAATTGTGAACTGAAGAACATGATTGTTTATTCAGTAACTGAATAAAAGAAAGATCCTGATGGGGTAGTTTTGTGAGGATATTGTTGAGGATGTTGTTTATGACATTGCAAAGAAAACAGTTTTCTTAGGTAAGGTTTTTTTCCCTTAGTCATAACATTAGTAATGGTTGGTTTATTTTTACTGTGGGCACTGTGAATCATGTAACTAACTGATCATGCTTTCCATTTCACAGTGGTACTTAAAGGATTAGTACATCCAAATTTGGGGCCCATGGTAGCAAGTACACAGAATTTTAACATAAGTGCTTTTATGTTAGCCTCATTCTTAACTCCTATTTCTTGTTTCTAATCTAAATAAATTTGTATTTTATTCTGCTATATTGTTTGAATCTCCTTAAACTCTCTAGGATCCCTTTGGAAACAAGACAAGATGTATACACATGTGCAGACATACAAACACGCTGATGGTCAGAGATGGTGCATGGGGAGGAACAGAGTCTGACCTTCCCTCATTATTTTCCTCATAGAAACCTTTCTAAGGTGCTCTAGTGGCTCAATGGTTAAAACACTCAGCTGCTAACCAAAAGGTCAGCAGTTCAAACCCATCAGCCACTCTGCAGGACAAAGATGAGGCAGTCTGGTTCTGTAAAGATTTACAGCCTTGCTAACCCTATGGGGAAGCTTTACTCTGTTGTATAGGTTTGTTATGACTCAGAATTTGACTACACGGCAGTGAGTTTGGTTTGGTTTTGGTTGTAAAGAACCTTCTAAATAAAGGAGCCCTGGACATTTTAATGTACCTTTCTGACACACTCAGTGGAAGTCATAAATCTGCTGATCAAGTAAGTTAGCCATGTACCATACATTCATAGGTTGAACTTGGAAAGCCTTGGGGTGAACATAATGCAATCACAGAGATGGTGTGGAAGGAAGGTTCTGTGTTAGCTGGGACTGATCCTGGTTTGAATCACAGCTCTGCCATTTGCCCAGTGTGTGGCTCTGGGAAGATTCACTAATCTCTGTTAGCCACAGTCTCCTCATCTCAAAAATAAGAATAATAGCAATATCCTTACCTCTTAGGATAAGGAGCTCTGATGCTCTGATGGTGCAGTAGTTAAAACATTTTGCTGTTAACCATAAGGTCAGTGGTTTGAACTTACCAGCCATTCCACAGAAGAATGATGTGACCCCCTAGCCCAGCTGTCCTGGTTGCCCACTCCCCAGTCTGCCAGAGAGGAGCTCCAACAGAGGCCTGGCTACCGAGCACCCTTGTAGTAATTTTGATGAGAGGAAGCAACTCAAAAGCATATATGACTGCAAAGTGAGGAATGCACCACTTGGTATTAGATGCACATCCTCTAGAACTTTCTTCCTATGAGTCCTGCCATGCATACCCTCCCCTGTCTCAAAAAAAAAAACAAAAACAAAAACAAAAACAAAACCCACTGCCATTGAATCGATTCTGACTCATAGCAACTCCCAATCAGTTTTCCAATGGGGAAACTCATTGGGCTTCCAAGGGGGTAAATCTTTATGGAAGTAGATTGCCCAGCCTTCCTTCTATGAAGTAGCTGGTGTGTTTGAACTGCCAACTTACTGGTTAGCAATCAAATGCCTTAAGCACTGCACCACCAGAGCCCAAATTCCACCATGGCCAAATTCCTCTGGCCCAAAATGCGTAGAAATACATAATAAAAATTTTTTGTGGTGTCCCATCCCTATAGGACCCTGCTCTCTGTTATGTAAAATAACCCACTGACTACACTGAGTACATCCCAACTCATAGTGACCCCACTGGGTTTCCAGAAGTAGATTGCCTTATCTTCTTTCCACAGAGGAGCTGGTGGATTTGAACTGCCAAAGTTCTGGTTAGCAGCCAAATGCCTTACCTACTACACCACCAGAGCTTCTTTATGCTAAAATGGGCAATAGTTAACTCATTGCTGACACTCTCCAAAAATTCTTTCTATTGCTTAAAATCTAAATTGTAAGTGCATTTTTCCTATTTTATGGTTCACAAAAATAGAGAACAGCTAATCCTTGTCTCCCACATAAGAACTCTATGAATATGGCCACACTGCTTCTAATAAGATCTATCAGGACTTGGAGTTCTCTGAAGGAAAAATTACTACTTGACACAGCATATTATAAATTTACTTGTAAGTGTGGAGTAATTTAAAATACCCAATGACTTTCTATGTTTTAGATATATTCACATCACTGTCACCCCAAGAGAAGTAATTCCACTTCACACATAAATGCAGACACACACTTGTATGAGTTGGATTACAGAGTCTGAATGCAGCCCTAGTGTCATGGTAGAAATAAATATCTTTTAGATATAACGGGAGGGGAAAAAAGGCAACTAATTATAAAAATCAAGAAATTAATATATATTTATCTCTCTTACCTGGGTGATTTTTAAAATGTACACTTTGGGTTTTTTATATTTCTTGGAGAAAGTTTATCATTAATGAGAATTTAAAAAGCAAAGACCAAAATGGAGGAAAACCAACAATTTAAAAGTCATTGGGGTTAAAATAATTAAATGTTATTATGCAGATATTGCCATAAAACAATGTTTGCTTTTGTGATTCATAATAACATTAGGGATTAAAACTGAAACCAGTGAAATATTATGTGATGGAAAAACAATTGATCTTAGTTTTTATATGCATAATCTCATTGCCTGGAGTTTCATCTTGTTAAATAAGTTTCTTTATACCTTTCAAATAGTTTACGTTACATCTTAGCAAATTAATAGTTCAAAATAATTACTCCCACCATAAATATAACATGGCTCTACTGAACAACTCTATTCAATTTTAGCCATAATAATTAACATGAAATACAACAATATATGCAAGAAGAAATATGTAAGAATCATAACTAAATTATCTGGATTGGGGTCTATCTTAGACTTTTCTTTCATTGGGTTAAGCAATATAATATTCGTATGTCTTTGAAGACTGTGTTAGACTTTATTCTATTTTACTCATCTTAGTTTTTAGCAGATTGCATGTATTAGAATAAATAGAAGTTTATGGTAATAAAGGACTTTCAAACAAACTCACTACTGTTGAGTTGGGTTTCTGAGGCAGTGTACTACGGAAGTAGATTGCCCCAATCTTCCTTCTGAGGAGTGGCTGGTGGGTTTGAACCGCCAGCCTTCTGGTTAGCAGTCAAGTGCCTTAGCCACTATGCTACCAGAGCTCTAAGGGATCTTAGTGCCCATCTAATTCAATCCCCTAACTTTATTAATGTGGAAAATAAGGCTGGATTTGCCTAAAGACTAGAAACCCGATCTTTTTTCTCTTGTGATTGACTGTGTATATTCAAAACTCTTCACTATTGCTTATGAAATGTTTAAGAAAATCTGTATCACATGATTGCTATTGAAGGCTAGTTAATACTCTAAAGAATGAAAGTAATGTATTTTCAATGAGTGATAGTTCAAGTAAAGACACGGTGGTTCTGTATTCTAACGTGTGTGGAAGTACTACTGCAGTAAAAATTTTGGTGACTTATTACAATTAGTAGCTAATAGTTTATCAGAACTAACTTTTACAGACTAATGCTTCTTTTACATATTAAAAAAATTAGTTACCTAAAATTGATTATGACCTTGGATTTCTGCCCAGAGTTTAATTGCCTTATCTTCTTCTCACAGAGGAGCTGGTGGATTTGAACTGCCAAAGTTCTGGTTAGCAGCCAAATGCCTTACCTACTACACCACCAGAGCTCCTTTGTGCTAAAATGGGCAATAGTTAACTGGTCATTGCTGACACCAGATCCCACTCACCATTTACTGAACAGACAGACAAAAGAAACTGTTTTAGAAATGGGTTAAATCTGGCAGATCACGTTTCTGTAGTCAAAGGAACAGTTAGATAATTTTTCTAAGCAATTTAAGTAAAAGTGATTTGGATCAGGAGGAAAGAGGGCACAAGAGAGAATAGACTGCTGAGAGAAGGTAAAGTAATCTGAATGATTCATTCGACCATTCATGGTGCTTTAGCTTTGGAAGCCTGGCTCTAAAATGGCAAATGGGCAGCACGTTAAATATCCTTTTGGACTCCAAGTCCATTGCAATTTCCATCAAATTCCACAGCCGTTGGGGAATGGTCATGCATTAAGGGGGATCAATCAATCTATTCAGTGGATACCATTATCCTGGCACATTCTAGATTAGTGAGTAGGAGGTATTCAGTCAATATTTGCTCAGTATGCTTTCAGTTATACAGTGAGGGATAGATATCTGAAAATTTTAAGCCAAGAAGTTTACCTTAGTCAATTTTCTTAGCACTTATTACAGTCTATTAACATAAGCACCATGAAGGTAAGGATGTTGCCTGACCTGATCAGTGGACTGACTGTGGATGAATGGGTGAATATCCATTGTTGAGCTAAGTGCCTGGCAGAAATATTGATAAATATTTCTAGAAGGAGTCAAAGAATAGAACACATACACATACCCTTTTCCTCATTTGTTATTGATGTTGTTCTTTGGTGCTGTTGAGTTCATTTTGAGTCATAGTGATCCCATGTGACAGAGTAGAACCAGCTCTTAGGGCTTTCTTGGCTGTAAGCCAAGATCTTCCTCTTGCTGAGCCACTGAGTGGGTTCAAATCACCAACTTTCCAATTAGCAACCAAGCACTTAATCCTTGTGCCACCAAGACTCTTCCTTCCCCTTGTACTCCTCCCATTTAGTGCCTGAGAGGCAGCAGTCAGGGGCAGTGCCCTCTTTGGGATGTGGCTCATTTATATTCTAAGACTGGACACTCATCTTGGGCCGAGTGTCTCAGGGTCATGAGTCTGTCTACTATGACAGCCCTTTGCTCAGAAACCTGAATCCATATTTTCTTATCAATGGATAGCAATGTGTCTTCTGGGTGGTGCAAGTGGTTCACCTCGACTATTAACCTAAAGGTTAGAGGTTCAAATCCAGTCAGTGGTGCCATGGAAGAAAGGCCTGGTGATCTGCTTCTGTAAAGCTCACAGCCAAGAAAACCTTATGGAACAGTTCTACTTTCTAACATCTTGGGTCGCCATGAGTCAGAATTGACTTGAGGACAATGGGTTTGTTTCATTGTTCTTACTGTTTAATGTGTTACTTTATTTTCCCTTTCCATTATGCCCACTGAAATGGCAATGACTTAGTTTAAAGTGGCCTTGAAAGCTAGTCAGAGCTAGTTGCTTTCTCTTCTGATAATACAAAATTGTCATTATTCTTTTACATGACCATCTTTGCTACCTGGATTGAGACCTCCTGAGAGGACACTATTTTTTAGTTATGTTTTAGTCATCTGTGTAAACTCCTAGCACAGTTCTTTTTTTTTTTTTTTTTTGAAAGTTTACAGAGCAAATTCACTTTCTATACAGCAGCTCACATACACTCTATCTCATGACAGTGACTACAATTTACCACAATGCAACAGCTCCCCCCCCCACTTCCTCCCATAGTTACCTCTTCCCTGTGTCCTTCCTTCCCAGGCACTCCTGCCCCCCCAAGCTGTCTTCCTGTGCATACACAGCCTTTCTGTTCTCCCATGGTGGTTCTTTCCAAGGAGTGTATCTACCTATTGTAAATGTTCACCTCATATGCCTGTCTTTTGTTTGGCTGGAAACCACAGGAGTGGGTTAAATTCCAGAACCCACTCCTGAAGGGCAGCTAGGGGCCATAATCTCAGGGGTTCCACCAGGCTCTATCAAACCAGCAAAGCTGGTGCTTTTTTTTTTTTTTTTTTTATGATTTTGAGTTTTGTTCCACAGTGTTCTCCCACTCTATCCAGGATCTCCTACAGAGATCCCCCTCTGAGTGGTTGACAGTAGTAGCTGGGCATCTTCTACTTCTTCTGGTCTCATAGTCATATAGGCTGAGGATCCAATGGTGTACCAGTCACATGGACTAATTGTTTCCATGTGTCTTTGGTTTTCTTCATTCTTCTTTTCTCTGGTTTAGGAGAGACCCATCGTTGCATCTAGATGGCCGCTTGCAAGCTTTTAAGATCCCAGTCACTACTCACCAAAGTAGGATGTGGAACAATGTTTTTGTGTAGTATGTTATGCCAGTTGAGCTTGATGGCCCCTGTGACTGTGGTCTCAAGCCCACAGGTCCAAATACTCACTCCCTCTAGGTAGCTGGCTGTGACCAAGCAGTGATTATAACCTTGCCCCTTGTCATCTCTACTATATACCTGGGAATTCTTACAAAACATACACTTATAGAAACATTGTCTGCCAACCATATGCATGGTCCTGGGCACACTTCCCCCTGCACAGACAGACCTAATAGTTCAGCCTGTCTCCCCATCTATCCGCCTGTATATCATTGTTTGCCTTCACTGAAAATGCAGTACTATATGTGCAAACGGTCTCATCTTTACTGTCAGAATCTCTCTATGTCTTTCTCTTTCTCAGTGCCACTGTGTTGATTACTCACATTTAGTATATTGCCCTTCTCTTCACCCAAATCAGTACTTGTCTCTATCTATCTAACAGTATTCCTTCCTCTCCCCTTACCTCCCCTCCCCTCTCAACCCTGGTAATGAACAAAGAAAATTTCCTTCCATATATAAACCTTTCCTTGACTTTTACAATAACAGACTAATATATATTTGTCCTTCAGTGACTGACTTATTTCACTCAACATAATGTCCTCAAAGTTTATCCACATTATGCAGTGTTTTGCAGATTCTA
>NW_006921704.1:3964672-3965208 GCF_000298275.1 Orycteropus afer afer | reverse complement strand
AACTTCTGGATTTCTATCGTAGATTTAGAATCATTTCTAATTTTTCATTTATTTTGTCATTTTGTTCTTGTATTTTCTTCCAGAATTGTTCTAGAGTTTTGTCTGTGTTTTCCCTAATTTTTTCAGTGTTTCCTTGATCTGTCTCTCAATCCTTTTAAGGTAGCTAAATATAATTATTTTGAATTCTGTATCAGAGAGTTCTAATGCTGCTTCTTCCTCAGGGATGTGTTCTGGGTTTGTATCCTGCTCCCTTGTTTCTCTTGTTTTATCTTGCTTCTTTGTGTGGACTATGATGGTCTGTTGTCTCCAAGACATTGTGATGTTGTTGTATTTAGATCTCTGCTATTTGTGAAGACAGTTAAGGGTGAGTCAGGTTCTGCTTGGTGGTCGTTTATCATTGGCCAGTTGGTAGAGAAGGAATTGGTGGCTCTCAGTAAGTTGAGCTGCAGGAGGTGCAGGTGTGGTTGCATTGTATGGGCATGGCTGCTGTGTCACACTCAGTTAGACAAAAACAAGGATTAAAAACCATCAAAAAA
>NW_006921704.1:3961494-3963382 GCF_000298275.1 Orycteropus afer afer | reverse complement strand
TTATGCTACCAGAGCTGCCTTTCTAGCCATAAGTCTTTGTAAATTCTGTGGTGGAATTTGTTGTGAGCAACTGAGTAGCTCCTGGTTGTTAAAGTTTATCCACCTGGGGTATTTCTGTTGGGAGCAGCATAAAGTAATTTTCTGGGTTGTTCACTTTCTCTCAGGTGTATGAATTCTGATGTTGGGATTGGTTAGTTTGCCACTCTGCCATGCTCAAAAAGAGCCCTCCTAGAGCTAGAAGAAATCTTTCACTACCAGCTGAGAGATGGGAGAGACATGCATTGCAGAGAGAGAGACATGCATTGCTGAGAGAGAGACACTGAGAGACAAGTACCACTGAGAGAGAGAGAGAGACCAAGAGACATGTGCTGCTGGGAGAGAGACTATCAGCTGAGACATGGCAGGCTGCGAGAGACTGAGCATGTTCCTGAACTTGAATTGTAGCCTGTTGCTTCCCTAATAAACCTCATAATCTGTGAGTTCTGTGTGGCCACTGCAGTGAATTATTGAACCCAGCAGAAAGGTGGTGGGTGCTGTGGGGGAACAGTTGGTGTCAGGGTTTTTGAAAGGGCTAGAGGGAGGCAGCATGTCTGGGCTCTCAGGAATAGGCCTTGGGCTACTGATGGTGATTCTGTCTTCCTCTTATGTGGTTAGAGGAGGTCAGAAAGTGCAGGCTCCTTGCCCCTTTAGCAGTCTGTGTAGTTTGTCTGCTTATTCCACAAGCTTACTATCAACTCCTAGCACAGTTCTTGCTTCATCAAGAAATAGTCTTAAAAAAACCACTTACTGAGTGCTACAATGCACCTGGCACATACCATACACTCTAGTCACAACAGTGCTCCCAGGTAGACATTAGTACCCTCATTTCCAGAGAAGGCAACTGAGACTCAGAGGGGTTAAGTAGCTTCCCCAGGGTCAAGTAAATGTAGGAACCAGGATTGTAATCCAAATCTAACCAACCCCAAAACCTCTGCTTTTTCCACTGTGTGGTGTGGCTACCTCTACACCATATGTACCTCCCCCACAGAGTGTTTTTAAGACATGGTACATTCCAACCATATAGACAGCAAACTAGTATTACAACATGATCATGCAATGTGATCATCCTCAGACAGCTTGTATCTTGGCCATCCTTGGCATACTCTGTGATTGGACACTTAAGATACAGGCCCAGTACCTACCACAATATGTTGTTGTTAGGTGCCATAGAGTAGATTTTGACTCATTGTGACCCAATGTGACATAATAGGTCTCCCCTGTAGGGCTTTTTTTTTTTTTTTTTTGGCTATAATTTTTATGGAAGCAGATCACCAGATCTTTCTTCACAGAGCCATTGAGTGTGTTAAAACTGCCAACCTTTCAGTCAGCAAGCAAACCTTTAAGAATTTTGCAATATTAAATTGCATAACAAAATCCTAATTAACTATTAAAGAAAGCAGCCGTGTCAGGAACCACAACTCTCTGGATAAGAATTATATTTAGATAAGGAAGCTGTGGACCATGGTTGAAATCAGCTTCAAACTCAGGATGACTATAGAGAGAAACTAGTCTTGTCTGCCCTGTGCTACTATTACCAACCATACAGGATTTCTTAATCCTGGCTGCTGAAGAGAAGTCATGATGGTGACTATTAAATACAAAGGGAAAATCCTCTGTATGAATGAGTTCAAGAGCCCAGTGGTTTAATTCTGCACTATGTAATAAGGTTTGATTATCATGCTACAGATCCTGTGTGTGGGAGTCACTTTCTATTTACCTGTTGCTTTTGTAAATAAGCTTTCTTCGGGTGGTGGTGGGGAAAGCCTTAAAAGTAAATGTGTATCTAACTTCAAAGGTCCCTGGGTATATTTGACTGTTGCTGTTGTTGTTGTTATGTGCCATCGAGTCG
>NW_006921704.1:3942369-3960254 GCF_000298275.1 Orycteropus afer afer | reverse complement strand
AGAAGGGGCAATCTACTTCGGTAGTGATACTGCCTCGGAAACCCAAGGAGGGGTTGCTATAAGTCAGGTCCGACTCAACGGCACATAACGACAACAACAACAACATCATTACAGAAGTAGATTGTGCAAACTTCCTTCCGAGGAGTGGCTGGTGGGTTTGAACTTCCAGCATTCTGGTTAGCAGTCAAACACCTTAGGCATTATGCCACCAGAGCTATCCAGGATACCACATTAAATTTAGTCATCCTGTCAAGAGGCAAAGTTTTAGGGGCATGAATTTCTGGAGAGAGGCACACCTAAATTTTGACTCTGGTGCTATAACTTACTTGAGGTAACCTTGGTCAAATTGCTTAATTTCTCTCAGCCTCCTTTTCAAATCTATAAAATGAGAGGCATCCTTCCTGTTGTGCTGGGTTTGGCAAGGATTAGAATAAGCCCACATTATAGTACCTGGCAACTAATGACAACAAAACAAAAATACCAAACTCACTGCCATCAAGTCAGTTCTGACTCATAGTGACCCCCATTGGTTTTCTGATGCTATAAATCTTTACAGAAGTAGATCGCCCCATATTCCTTCTGCAGAGCAGCTGGTGGGTTTGAACCACTGACTTTCTGATTAGCAGCCAAATGCTTTATCCACTACACCACCAGAGCTGCTAATGACATGCAGGTACTACTTAAATACTAATGACCTACAGGTACTATTTGTTAATAGTATCTTGTTTTTGCTCCACTAATATCAACAAATAGGTTTAATCCAATATTTCACTCCTGACATATGTTTCAACTTTTCATTGAAATTTAATACTCATAGACCTATACATAAGTGTGCAGCATGATAAAGTTTTACAGATTGGACCCCTTGTGTAACCTGAACCCAGAACAGGAAACAAAGCATTACCCATACCCCAGGAACCCCCTTGTGCTCCCTTCCAGGAACTATTCCTCCCTCAGGGTAGCTTTTAACCACATAGATTAGCTTTACCTGATTTTGTATTTTATATAAATTGACTCATACAGGAAGTCTTTTGTGTTATGCATATAGGTATACTTTGTCCACTCCCATTGCTGTTTGGTATTTCATTGTGTGAACAGACCACAACTTATTTATCAATTCTACTGCTGATGGGCATTTGACAGTTTTCCAGTTTGTGATGATTACAAGTCTTTTAATAAACATATGTCTGCATTTCTATCAGGCAAATACCTAGGAGTGAACTGCTGGACTTTTGATAATACTCTAGTAGATACGACAAACCAGTTTTCCAAACTGGTTGTACAATTTATACTCCCACACATGTCTGTTGTATGTTGGAGTTCATGCGCATATGTAACTTCCAGATACCCAAAGCCACAAACAAAATATCAGTGACTTGCTGTGCTGGTATGCAAGTTCCAGAAGGGATGGTTTATGATGAGTGAAGAGTAACACAAAGTATTTTGGAGACTGCGGAATCAATGAGTATGAGGTTCTTCTCAGGCCTATATCATTCTTCTATATACCTTCTTTCCATAAGTGTCATTCTTAGGCCTTTAGCATTGAGTCTAAAGATATGTACAGAACTAAGTCCCTGCCACAGTCTTCTGCAGAGGGCCTGCCAGAGGTGGTTCCTCAAGTGTCTGCTGCCAGGCTTTGTACTATCTGGTACTCTAAACTGGTCAGGGCTGATCAGAGCAGTGCTAGTGTCTGGGCCAGAGTAAGCTCTGGAGGTTACCCACCTAGTAACAAAATTCCATCCAAAGAGGAGTTTTATGCAGGACTAGGAATATAATTATGAGGCAGAGAGAAAAGAGTTCAAATCAGATGCAGAAAAATACCTATGTAATACAGAAGTATGGAGTAAAAGCTGCAAAAGCAAAGAGGCTGAAGGTCCCTGGCTGACACAGATGGTCTGCACTAGGCTAGTAACCCAAAAGTTACCTGTTCAAATCCACCCAGTGGCACTGTGGAAGAGCCAGGCAATTTCCTTAAAGATTACAGCCAACCCAGTTCTGGATCCTACAGAATTTCTCCAAATGAATAGATAAAAACACAAAGGCCTCAACAAAAGCAAAGAAGCCAGTGGTAAGCAGGATTTGGGTCAACTGAATATCCACATGGAAAAATGAAATCTTCACACCTACCTCACACCATACCCCAAGATCCATTCCAGGTAGTTTTAGACATAAATGTGAAAATTAAAATAAAAGCATTTGGAAGATGACCCATGAAGAGTATATTCAGGTTGGGGAATTGTAGATCTCTTAAATAGAATATTAATAATTAGAGTTTATTAAAATTAAGGACTATTGCTCATCAAAAGACACAATTAAGAGAATGATCATCCATGGAGTGAGAAGAAATATTTGCAATTAATATATTTGAAAAAAGCCATATTCAGAATATATAAAGAACTCCTGTAAAACTTATTAAAAGTGTATAAGAAACTTGAATAGGCACTTCACTAAAGAGGATAGCTAAATGATAAATAAACATATAAGGGCTTAACCTCATTATTCAGGGGAAATACAAAATGGAACTATAATGTAATACCATATATATTCACCAGAATGGAGAGAGTTTTTTAAACTAAGTCCAAATGTTAGCATGGATGTGGACCAACTGGAACTCTTATATACTGATGAGGAAAATGTAAGTTGATTCATCACTTTGGAAAATTGTTATAAAGCCTTGTTTATTAAAGCTGGTCATAGGTATAGGCTATGATCAAATAATTCCACTCCTAGAAGCATTCTCAACAGAAATGTATACATCTGTATACTAAAAAATGTACTAGAACACTCAAAGCAGCATTATTCATAATAATCAAAGCTTGAAAATAATTCACATGTCCATCAACACTAAATGGATAAATAAATTGTGGTTTATCAGTTTAATACAACCAAATATAAACAGGTAAAACACTGCTGTTGAGTTGATTCTGACTCAGCAACACCATGGGATAGAGTAGAACTGCATCTTAGGGTTTCCAAGGCTGTAAATCTTTACAGATGCAGACTGTCTTGTCTATCTCCCATGGAGCAGCTGGTGAGTTTGAACCACTGACATTTTAACCCCTGCACCACCAGAGCACCTATTAGTATAATGTTGTTGTTGTTGTTAGATGCCGTTGAGTAGGCTTCGACTCATAGCGACCCTATGTACAACAGAAAGAAACACTGCCCAGTCCTGTGCCAGCCTCACAATCCCTGCTGCACCTGTTCCCATCATTACAGCCACTCTGTCAGTCCATCTTGTTCAGGGCCTTCCCCTTTTTTGCTGACCCTCCACTTTACCAAGCATGATATCCTTCTCCAGGGAATGGTCCCTTCTGACAACATGACCAAAGTAAGTAATAGCATACTATATGGTAATGAAAATAAACAAACCACAGGTAGACACTACAATATGAGTGAATCTCACAAACTTCATTCTGAGTGAAATAAGCCAGACTGAAAAAACAAATAGGACATACTGTATGATTCTGTCTACATTAAGTTCAAACATATACAAAAACAACTTGTGCTAATATAAGTCAGAATAGTTTTTACTTCTGATGGGTAATGACTGAGCAAGGGCACAAGAAAGACTTTAGGGTTCTAGTTATGTTCTATTTCTTGATCTAGTGGTTCCACAGGTGCTCTCATTTGGTAAAAATTCACACATATGATTTGTATACTTCTTTGTATATGTTGTAGAACCTGAATGCTAGGGTCAGCAGATGATACCAATTTTGTGAAAATCCTCCAAATGAAAAGTTTATGAAATTCATCAACCTATTAGTTGGAACAATCCTGAAATCATGGACTAATGCTGTACCCTTTATACACAGAATAAAGAAGATACACAAGGGGTCACAGATCTCCTCACTGGCAAACATGGACTATGAGGTGGCTAAAAGTTAGGGACAATCAGCTGTGATGTATGTTCCTGCTTTGGGAATCCTCATGTTCCATGTTTACCAGTAAAGACATCTGTGGCCTATTGCCTATCTCCTTTACTCTGTTTTTAAAGGGTTGTACAAGCAGATCAATAAATAGAGCATCATTAGGTTAGCAAGAGCTATCCAGCCAAGAGGTCGTCTACTCTTACTCTCTTAGATCTAATTGAACTCTTTCTCATCTGAGCCCAAAAGAACACAATGACTCTAGTCTCTTGTTATGTCATTGCTTAAGAGTTAAAATCTGGTTTTTGGATTAGAAGACAATAAAGGTATGCAGAAGCGATGTGGTAGAGGTAATGCCAGAAATTCAGAAAATACAGTCACCATAGACACAGAGACAGAGAGAAGTTGAGTCACATGAGCGACAGGCTTCCAGGGCTGATGGTGGAGAACTAGAGTCCTCTTGCTTCCCTGTGCTTCTTTCCTTTCCTTATAACCAGGTTCATCGCCCTAAGTGACCCAAGTCTATCACTGTTTTCTACAATCTTAAAGAACCTCAGTAAAATGAAAGTGAATAGAGCTGGAAGAAGGAATATTCTGGATCAGAATAGAGTCTACAATGGATAGATCTAGAAATCTGGCATTTTAACACACATTCTAGCTCTCACCAATCATCTCTCTGTTGTAGATGGGACTAGTTTGGACCACCATTCTGAACTCTGAGCAAGTTACATTCCTCTGCAAGTCGAGTGATTCCAAAGAGGCATTTTTCACAGTAACTTGTGGCTCTGGGCCTCTTCTTTGTGTAAACTCAGATGAGAAAACTGTTTCCTAACTCCACTCATGCAAAGTATTTATGTGTGTAACATAAATCCAAAAAAACCAAACCCACTGCCATTGAGTCTATTCCAACTCATAGAGACCCCATAGGACAAAGTAGAACTGTCCCATAGGGTTTCCAAGGCTGTAAATCTTTATGGAAGCAGACTGCCTCATGTTTCTCCCATAGAGCTGCTCCAAAACCAAACCAAACTCACTGCTATCAAGTTGATTCCAATTCACAACAACCCCTCTTTGGGTTTCCTAGGCAGTAAATCTTTACAGAAGTAGATTGCCCAGTCTTTTTTCCATGGAGTGGCTGGTAAGTTTGAACTGCCTACCTTCTGGTTAGCAATCAAATGCCTTAGGCACTATGCCATTGAGCTGCTGTTGTTGTTGTTGTTATGTGCCGTCGAGTCGGCCCCGACTCATAGCGACCCCTCCTTGGGTTTCCGAGGCAGTATCACTACGGAAGTAGGATTGCCCAACCTTCCTTCCGAGGAGTGGCTGGTGGGTTTGAACCATCAGCCTTCTGGTTAGCAGGCAAGTGACTTAGCCACTATGCTACCAGAGCTCAAACTGCTGACCTTTTTGTTAACACTAGAATGTTTTACCCACTGCACTACCAGAGCTTCTTATGTATAGCATTCTTCCTTGAAAAGGTGCCTTTGGATGAGAAAGACTTTGCATCTTAGAAACAAACAACTTCAAATTCAGTATTAGATATCACTGTCCATTGTCCACTTAGCCAGAAGCACAATTCCTTGAGTCCTTTCACCTCATAAGGTCAAAAACTTTACCCTATTTAATTAGCTCCTCTTCCCTCCCTTTAGGAGCTCTGGTAGCATAGTGCCTAAGGCACTTGACTGCTAACCAGAAGGCTGGCGGTTCAAATCCATCAGCCACTTTATTTTCTTCCCCCTTTCCTCTCTAGACCAAAACAAAGTATTTCTGCATATTTCATGCAGAACTTTGCTATTATTTCCTGACACCACCAACGTTTACAGGGTCTCGGCTCTAAATCCAAGACCTTATGGTGATATTTTCACAAAGACAGTTATTTGCTGAAGAATTCTGGTACCAGCTATTTATTTCCTCTTTGTTTGTGTATAGATAGCTCCTGACTTATGATAAGGTTCAGTTCCCATGACTCCATGTAAGTCAGTTCTGGTGTAAGTTGAATATTTCCTTTTTTTTTAGTTTTCATTATTATTGTCTTTTATTATCAGTAACATTATAAATCCAATCTGCGAGTGACTATCTGAGAAAGATAGCATCAGCAAATTGCAAATTACAAGCTGCAACATTCTATGTAGTATATATTACTGACAATAAGATGCATCATAAATAAATAAATAAATAAAGTCGTAAGTGAGGTTCATTTGTAACTCAAATACATCATAAATTGAGGGCTACTTTTATTAGACTTTACCCTCCCTACCATTAGGAGCTCTGGTAGCATAGTGCATAAGGCACTTGACTGCTAACCAGATGGCTGGCAGTTCAAACACATCAGCTACTCCTCAGAAGGAAAGTTGGGCAATCTACTTCCATAGTGACACCGTCTTGGAAACCCAAGGAGGGGTTGCTATGAGTTGGGGCCAACTAGATAGCACGTAACAACAACAACCACCACCATTAGATTAAGGAGCTCTGGTAACGTAGTGCCTAAGGCACTTGACTGCTAACCAGAAGTCTGGTGGTTCAAACCCACCAGCCACTCCTCAGAAGGAAGGTTGGGCAATTTACTTCCATAGTGATACCGCCTCAGAAACCCAAGGAGGGGTTGCTATGAGTAGGATGTGACTCCACGGCAGGGTGTTTGTTTATGGTTTTTGGTTGGTGGAGTATTGAGGGCTACTTGTACTAGACTTTATCCTCCCTATCATTAGGAGCTCTGGTAGCATAGTGCATAAGGCACTTGACTACTAACCAGAAGGTTGGCAGTTTAAACCCACCAGCAACTCAGTGGAAGGAAGACTGAGAAGTCTACTTACATAAAGATTTACCACATTGGGAACCCAAAGGGTGTCGCTATGAGTCAGAACTGACTCAATGGCAGTGAATGACCATTAGATTGCAAGAACTTTAAGGACAGGACCTAGTTTAAATCTTTTTATAATTCTTGCCAAATGGTGCAAAGTGCCTTACCCATAATAGGTAATCAGCAATTGTTGTTGAATTAAAGAAATAAAAATTTATACATAGAATATAGACAGTTGAGTGTGCATCATTCCCTATATAAGCCACTAGTCTATCTTCAAAGGGGCTCTGTATTCATTTTTTGCTGTTATTAAAATCAGACATTTAAAAAAAACACAACAAAAAAACTCACTGCTATCAAGTTGATTCCAACTCATAGTGACCCCCACTGGGTTTCCAAGGCTGTAAATCTTTATGGAAGTAGATTGTCCTATCTTCCTTCTGTGGAGCTGCTGGTGGGTTTGAACCACCAGCCTTCTGGTTAGCAGTCAAGTACCTTAGGCACTATGCTAGCTGAGCTCCTAATGGTAGGGAGGGTAAAGTCTAGTACAGGTAGCCCTCAATGACCTTCTGGTTAGCAGCCAAATGCCTTATCTACTATGCCACCAGAGCCCCTTAATATCTGACATTAGTATTGTTAATGAACATTATTGACACATTATTATTAACTGAAGTCCATATTTTATTCAAATTTCCTTAGAGTTTACCTGACATCCTTTATCTATTCCAGGATCCCATCCAGGACACCATTATCAAAGATCATATGAGAAGCCAATATGTCTCCCTGAGCTCCTCTTGGCTGTGGCAGTTTCTTAGGCTTTCCTTGTTTTTGGTGACCTTAACAGCTTTGAGGAGTACTAGTTTCCTTATTAAGGACCTCTGATGGTGTAGTGTTTAAATCATTTGGCTGCTAACCAAAAGGTCGGTGGTTCAAGGTTGGTGGTTCAAACCCATCAGCTGCTTCACAGAAGAAACATTAGGAGTCAGCTTCCATAAAGATTTATACCCTTGGAAACCCTATGGAGCAGTTCTACTCTGCCCTATAGGGTCACTATGAATCAGAATCAACTTGATGACAATGGATTTTGTTTTGATTTGGTCCCTTTATTGGAATCTATCTGATGTTTTTCTCATGATTAAATGGTGGTTATGGGTTTGGGGGAGGAAGACCATAGAGGTGAAGTATCATTTCCACTACATCATATCTAGGGTACATGCTATCAGCTGACTTATCATCCTTAATGCTAACTTTTACCATCTGGCTGAGGTAGTGTTCATCAGGTTTCTCCACTATAAAGATACTCCTTTTCCCTTCTTTCCATACTGAATACTCTTTGGAAGGAAGTCAGTATTCTAAGTCTACTTAAAGAGTGGGGAGATGTACTCCTGCTTGAAAACATTATTTTTACTTATTACCAAATATTGGCAATCTACTTCTGTAGTGATATGCAACCACTGCCATGGAGTCAGATCCGACCCATAGCTAACCTTCCTTGGGTTTCCGGGGCAGAATCACTACGGAATTAGATTGCCCAACCTTCCTTCTGGGGAGCGGCTGGTGAGTTTGAACCTCCAGCCTTCTGGTTACGAGTCAAATGTCTTAGGCACTATGCTACCAGAACTCCTCGTAAACCCAAGGAGGGGTTTCTATGAGTTGGGTCTGACTCGATGGCACATAACAACAGCAATATAAATATTTATTTATTAGATAATCATGCTGTTCTCATTTTTTTCACTGTTGGAATGCTTTAATAAATAGACTTGAACTTTTTTTTTTTTTTTGGTCATCATCTCTGATTATTTCCTTAGGACAGATTCTGAAATTATAAACCAGCATAAAAGGAATGAAAGCTTTCTTTATTGAGTATTTTAAAATATTCATTATTATAGATTGCTCTCCAACAAACTAAACCAATTTATAGACCTACAATTATTTAATGAGTGTTCTCATTTCACTATATCTTCACCAACACAGTGTTAACATTTCATATGTTTGCTGGTTTGATACCTCACACAACAATAGGTAAATTTTACTTTGTATGTCTTTGTTCATGAGTTAGTTCAAACACTTTAAGATGAGTTTATTCAAATACTTTAAACAACTTTTTTTTGGTGTTGTTTAGGGAAATGATTGAAGCATATAGTACTCAAATAAGGAATATTTTAGTGAAAATTGATACCACAAGGATAAAATTGAAAGAGAGATTTGTATTTCCCCAACATCTACAACTTTAAAGAGAAGATCATTTTAATTATTTACTGAAATGTATTTTTCATGCTAAGGAGCTCTGATGACACAGTGGTTAAAACACTTGGCTGCTAACCAAAAGTTCAGCAGTTTGAACTCACCAGTAGCTCTGCAGGAGAAAGATGTAGCAGTCTGCTTCTTGAAACATCAAAGTCTTTAAAACTCTGTGGGGCAGTTCTACCCCATCCTATAGGTTTGCTATTGAGTTAGAATTAACTCAACAGTAACAGGTTTGGTTTTGGTATTCTTCATGATCTCTTACAACATCCATCTCTTAGATGAGATTGCAATGAGATTCTTCAATACTTCTCCAGAGATTGTTGCCTGGTTTATTTTTAAATTTTTCTCTCTCTGTCTCATAAGTTGGTTTGTGATATTTTCTATTTCCCTATAATTTCAGGGCTCTGTAATTTACCTGAGATGTCAAAGAAATAGAGGAAAATGCTACCCCAAATTGCCATGTGCAATTTACTTGTTCACAGCATACTCCCCTCATAAAGCCTTTTGCTTTTTGCCTTTCAGACAGGGAGAATATAAACAACCATTTCTTCTCAGAAATTTACAAAAAAAGGCCAAAAGAAAAGTTGGCAGTTTCCCAAGTAACTCATCCATATAACATATTCTTAATGGACAAGTTTGCAAACCCACTTTTTAAAGTCATTTCCCCCAGGACTGTCTAGCCTGTGTATTAAGCTTTATGGAAAGGGGTACAAGACATCTGAGGTCATAATAGCCCACTTGAAAGTGAGAAGTAGACTCTGGTGTTCTTTGTGGACAGGAAGAAGGACAGCTGTTTCTTTGACAACATACCCCACAGCTCTTCAGGTAAATATGTCCTCTGGCCTGTTCCTTTGCTCCAAGGGCCCTGACTCTGGGTGTTCAGTGGAAAAACAGGTTAGAGTGGGTAGAAAATCCTACCAACAAGGCTTGGTGCTTCTTCTAGGTTTTGTTTTCCTGGAAGAAATAGCCACTTAAGTTTCAAGCACCTCTCTTCTAACCACCTCACCCCCAACAGAACCAGGATGTAGAAGAAGGCTTTGCTGTTGTCACCTGCCATTAGGTTGCTCCCAACTCATGGTGACCCACAGAATGAAATGCTGCCTGGTCTTGAGCCATCGTTGAGGTTGAGGACCACATTATTATGATCCACAGGGTTTTCATTGGCTGATTGGAAGTAGATCTCCAGGCCTTTCTTCCTAGTCCATCTTAGTCTGGAAGCTCTGCTGAAACCTGCTCAGCATCATAGTAGCACGCAGTCCTCCAATGACAGACAGGTGGTGGCTATGCTTGAGATGCACTGGACAGGAGCTGAACTCAGGTCTCCAGCACAGAACATAAGAATTCTCCCACTGAACCACCAGTGTCTCAGAAGAAGGCTAGAACATTCCACCTGTATGGGGAATTCTGGTGGCATAGTGCTTAAGGCATGTAACAGCTAACCAGAAGGCTGGCAGTTCAAACCCACCAGCGACCCCTCAGAAGGAAGACTGGGCAATCTACTACCATAGAGATACCGCCTCTGAAACCCAAGGAGGGGTTGCTATGAGTTGGGACCAACTTGACAGCAGTGATTTTTTTTTTTTTTTAAGAGTGTGGACTCAGAAAGGTCTCTTTTTCAGCTTCAAGAGGAACAACAATGCAACCAGAGTGTTGGGAGAGAATAAGGTCACTTCACAGGTAGGATTTCTGAAGTCAAAATGTTACAATTGTATCTTTTCAAGAAACACACACACACACACACACACACACGTGTGTGTGTGTGTGTGTGTGCTATATACCATCATTGGAGTGGTTCCTTTGTTGCATATAGGGCTGCCCCTTTGCATTGAAGAGTTTGCAACTATCCTAGAGGTGTGAATTGAAGGCTAAGAAGGTCATGCTGTCATAATCCCTGAAATAACCTCTGAATAATTTCTTTTAATGATGGTGTTAAATCCTAAGAATCTTCTCAAGGTATAAAAGGCTCTGCTTCTTCCTATATTTTGTTTACCCATCCTCATCCAAGAGAGATCACACATCTCTGTAAAGTACACTGTATAAAGTCTGTATGGCACCTTTAGATTGTCACATTCATCCCATTTCCAAATTGTTCTCCTGCCAATCCTGTTCCAGCTCTTGGTGGAGAAGGGACAAAAGCCTAACATGAGTGACCAGAGGGCTTTGCCCTGACTCTAGGGATCCATTTAGATACCTCATTAGCCCTGAGCATAGACATTATCAGACAGGACTATTGAACTAAATTCAGAGCCATTACCAAGTGCAACTAAGGATGATAAAATCTCCCAGTCCACCCACATTAATTATTTGTACTCTCAATTCCAGATTTCCTTTACCCAGAGCTCTAACCTCTAACCCCTAACCCCGAACCCCAACTGGGTTGCCACTGTTTCCCTTCCTTCCATCATTACAGAGGAATGCTATATTAGCTTAAGAACAAGGTAATTATAAAAGGAATCTACCTCAATAACAATCACTAAAAAGCCAGGTATAACAGTCTTTTGTTTTATAGTTTAGCTTACCTGGACATCAACATTAATTTCTAAAAATAATTAATTAAACCAGTGGATTTAAAGATTTCCCACTTAAAAATGTGTTTTGTTTGTTTATTTTGCTGAGGTCAGCTAATACTGAAATACTTTACTCTGCCAATATTTCATGGAAGCAAAAAAGTAATCATCTATATTCGTTCATCCAAAAACTACTTATTGAGTAGCTTTTGTAGAGTTTAAGCTTCAAGAGGATGGAGACAGTGACTGCCTTGTTCATTGCTATAGATTCGGCACCTACACAATGTCTGGCACTTAGGAAACAAACAAAAATACAAAAAAAAAAAAAAATGTTGCTGTCAAGTAAACCCTAACTCATGATGACTCCATGTATTACAGAGTAAAACTGCTCCATAGGGTTTTCCTGGCTGTAATCTCTAAGACTGGATGGCAAATAACAACAACAACAACAACAATCTCTAAGGAGAGTCCTTGGGTGGGGCAAATGGTTAAGTACTAGACTAATAGCCGAAAAGTTGGAGCTTTGAACTGCCTCAGAGTTTCCATGCAAGAGAGGCCTGGTGACCCGTTCTGAAAGGTCACAGCCTTGAAAGCCCTATGGGGCAGTTCAACTGTCCACGTGTGAGGTCACCATGAGACAGAATCAACTCGACAGTAACTAACAACAATCTTTATGGAAGCAGATTGCCAGAACTGTCTTCCAAAGTGCCATCTTTCGGTCAGTAGCCAAGCACAGCGTGTGCTGCCCAGGGGCTCTATGAATGTATGGTGGATAAATAACACAATTCATTGTCCCTGTGCTAGGTGCTAGGGACGAAGAGGCAGAAGACTTGGTTCCCAAGAGGTTCAGAGCCTAGAGGGGAAGAGATATATTTTGAATTAATGTTTCAGATTTGCCTCGGGAAACCCAGAAAACAATAAGTAAATTACAAGGAAACGGGGATGATGATGCAGACCTACATCTATTTATGCAGGTTCGTAAGATCCAGTTTTCCCATTTTTAAATAGGTGTTAGTTTAGATAAACACAAAGAACCTTCTACAATTTGAAGACTATATGAAACTGAATCAACATGGATGCACATACAGTTAATGACTCTTCTGCTTTCTGTAGCATTTGATGGCTTTGTGGAATTCGGGTTGGTGGATGAAGTTCTGGCCTGCAGGCAGAGAGACGTGTGTTTTCTTGGCCGGCAGATTCCAGGAAGAGGGGGGTGGCTGCTGCTGCGCCCTGAGGAAGCTGCTGGAAGGAAGGAGTTATGTAAGCATTCTGCTAGCATTTTCAGTCCTTCTGCAGTTCTGTGTTGCTGGGCAGCAGTTGGCCAGCTTTCACCACGGTTATAACTCAGGACAAGTACTAGACTGTCTACCCACGCTGCAGCTGCCGAGCTCTCTGGCTGTTGGAGTAAGCCCAGGTCTGTTCCAGTGGGAGACAGATCTCTCCACCTGCATCTTGTCCTTAGCAGTTTCCCTTTGCTGCTGCCCCCTAAAGAGAAGACCCTGCTGGAGGCACAGAACACCAGTTGTGGTATAGCAGGGAGGAACAGCAGGGAGCTGGCCAATGGGCTGTCCCCAGGGCAGGCTGCAGCTGGAATGCAGCCAGTGCCTTCCCTCCCATTAGCATCAAATCACAAAAATCTAAAAAATCACAAAAAAAGCTTAGAGTTTGCCATTATTGTATTTCAGCCTGACAAATGCCCCCATAAAACTGTATGCAAGACATATTCCAAAATAGATGGCATTGCGCTTATTCTGAATTCAGTGTCTAAATTGTAACTCAAATGCTGCCCATGCCACATCATTTGACACCTATCACCTCCTTTCAAAAATTGAATTTTGTCCCAGTTTGCCAAACAAGCCCATTAGTTACAACATCAGGAAGTTCTGACATTTCTTGGTTACTAAAAAGGGTACCTCAATTTTTCTTTGGTCTTTATTTATTGTTCACTTTTTGCATGTACATGAGGCAACTGAAAATACCATGGTTTGGGTCAAATGTATCTTCATCCACAAACTGACATCTTTGCTTTTCAACACCTTAAAGCATTCTTTTGCAGCAGATAACTATGGACTGCCAGAAGAACTAACAAATTTGTCTTGGAAGAAGTACAACCAGAATGCTCCTTAGAAGTGAGGATGACAAGACTTTGTCTTACTTGCTTTGGACATATTGTCAGGAGGGACCAGTCCCTAGAGAAGGATATTATGCTTGGTATAAGTAGAGGGTCAATGGAAAAGAAGAAGACCCTTAATGAGATGGATTGACACAGTGGCTGCAATGATGGGCTCAAACATAGCAATGACTGTCTGGTACAGGAGCAGGCAGTGGTTCATTCTGTTGTACATAGAGTTGCCCTGAGTTAGAACTGACTTGAGGGCACCTAATAAAAACTATAACCAAGGTACCTTAAACAAACGGAGCATATCAGGACAATGCTTGGATTTGATTCCTGGCATGGCTTTTAACACTTCAGCTTCCCTACTGATAAAATAATGACCAAAATATCCTGCAAACCCTAGCAGAAACTTGCTACAGATACAGCAATTATTGCTGTGGTGCCATTCCAACCCTAAGAAAAAAACAACTCAGTGCCATCCAGGCGATTCCAACTCAGCAACTCCCATTGGGTTTCTGAGATGGTAAATCTTTACAGAAGTAGATTGCCCCACCCTCTTTCCATGAAGTGGCTGGTGGGTCTGAACTGCCAACCCTCTGGTTAGCAGTCAAATACCTTAGGCACCACACCACAAGAAGTCCAGCTATGTACATACATACATACATATGAGCATATGTGTGTACGTGTGTGTCTGGTGTTTTTAAGGATCAAACTTTTTAATTGGGCTATTTATATCCTCATATTTTGTTTCTTTAATAGGTCCAATTCTGAGAGAGATATATTGAAGTCTCCTACTAGGACTCAAGGAAGCTCTAGGGGTGTAGTGCCTAAGACATTTGACTGCTAACCAGAAGCCCGGCAGTTCAAACCCACCAGCCACTCCTCCAAAGGAAGACTGGACAATCTGCTTCTGTAGAGATACCACCATGGAAATGCAAGGAAAGGTTGTTGAGTTGAATTGAGTCAATGGCAGTGAGTTTAGTTTTGTGTTGTTGTTATTGTTGTTTACTATGACTCAAAATACAACTGGGGAAGAGCTACCTTCTCAGAGTAGAGTCAACCTTAATAGTGTGGGTGGAGTATAGTTTTCAGGACCTTCATTTGCTGATGAGGCACAACTCAAAATGAGAAGAAACAGGTGCTATTCCAGTAGGCATCAAAACTACCAAGGAATGCCAAATTGTCATTAGGCAAAGAGTTAGATTGAGCAGTGTAGTTATCCAGAGATATCACGTAGTAAATTAATTCACGAAGATTCAGCTACAGGATAAAAATATGACGGCTTCAGAAATATCAAAAAGAGCTACAGAGTTAGAGCTAAATACACAGCACATGCCTAAGTGTGCACACAGAACACAGTGTGTTAAACAGGTAACAAGAGCAAAGAACAAAGTGGAAATGGAGCGTGGAAAAAGAAAAGCTGCATGGGGAAACCTCAAGAACAAAGCAAGCGTCACACATTCCTGTTAAAAGGTAAAGGAAGGATTAGGGAAGTCATGCTTGGAAAGCCTTCTATTTTGAAAGAGATAAGCATGGTGGTTCTGTGTCACCTACACTTAATGACTTTGTTGTCCAAAGTACCCTATAATACAGTGTCTGTTGTTTTTTTAAAAAAGAGAAAAATACCCACGATGCTTGTTTGAATAGCCACCATCATGAGCAACATGGATGCTTGTTTGAATAGCCACCATCATGAGCAATGTGCAGTGAACTTCAGAAAATACGGGTTTGCGTTTCAGAACCAGTTTAGATAGTTATGTTCTGTGGTTCATCTGAGCTGTTGACTTCTGGCTACATGATGTAGATGCCTTTGCAGAAACGGCAACACAAAGCCCTAACTTTACTTTTCTAATGCATTTCTTAAACCTTTGATGTTAAAAAAAAAAAAAAAAAAAAAGGTCTATTTCTCCCTATTCCTCTTTTTCCCTTTTATCTGAATTTTATAAATAATCTGGTCTGTTTTGTTTTATGGGAGCCCTGGTTGCACAGTGGTTAAGTGCATGGCTGCTAATCGAAAGGTCGGCAGTTCAAACCAACCAAAAGCTCCTTGAAAGAAAGATGCAGCAATTTGCTTCCATAAAGATTTATAGCCTTAGAAACCACATGGGACAGTTTTGCTCTGTCCTATAAGGTCACTATGTGTAAAAATTGACTTGATGCCAGTGGTTTTGGGTGAGTTTTGTTTTGTGATGACATACTGAACACATACAGAAGGTCATGTTCTGCTCCTTAATTTAAGAGAGGAAGGGAGGAAAGAAGGAAGAAAAGAGGAAGAAGAAGAGAGCAAGTGAAAGAGGAAGAGAGAGGGGGAAGCGAGAGAGAGAGAGAGAAAAGAGAAGAAGGAGAAAGAAGAGAAGGAGAAGGAAAGAGAAGAGCTGACCCTCATTTTTTTGGTTGTATGTTTTCTTTTTTCCTGGAAAACTAACTTTCTCTTTTATAGCAAAGCTGTTGACTTTTATTCAGTGATTGATCAGCACCATGAACTCACAAGTTACTAGGAATAATAATTAAATTTCATGTAATATTGGACAAGATTTTAAAAAATAATTTAGACTTGTTCAAGTGTCAGAGGTCACCAGAGAAACATCTGCAAATATCCTGGGGCTAAAGCATCTAAAGGAGCTGAGCAGGGTGTGAATCCTGTGCCTTCCTGGAGCCTGAGAGGAATGTTGAGAAAGCTTGTGTTCAGAGTAAACCACTGCACCATCAAGTTCCAAGGCAGAATAGGACTGCATTTGGAAAAGTGAATGGAATCACTATAATATTATTATGATGATTGTATTGTAATTGGAGGGCAAAGACTATAGGCTCAAATTCTAATTTTACAATACATTTAAATTAGCCCATAACTTTAAATGTTATAAAAAAAAATTCCTCCTTTAAGTCAATATTATTTAAAAAGGTTTAATTATGAGGGGACTTGCGGTAAGATGGAAGAATAGATAGACAAGCTACACAGACCCTCTTCAACAAAGAAAAGAGAAACCAATTGAAACAGATATCAAAGATAATACTGGAGCCTTGAGCTTTGAAAGGAAGGATACAGTGGATGAAATATCAACTAGTAGAAGAATAAAAAAAAAAAAAAAAAAGGTGAGGGGGACCAGGACAGAGAGAAGAGTCAGCAGTAGGGATCCAGGTGACGGGAAGAAACCCAGGCCACACCCCACAAGCGGCAAGGCAGGAAAGCAGGGAAAGGAGAGAAAAAGGCAAGGGGGACCTGGACAGAGTGAGGAGTCAGATGCAGGGATCCAGGTGAGGAGAGGGAACCCAGGCACACCCCAAAGTGGCAAGGTGGGAAAGTGGGGGGAAGGACAGAGAAAGGCCAGGAGGACGGGGACAGAGCAAGGAGGCAGTAGTGGGAATCCAGGTAGGGGGTGGTTGGAGAGGTTTCCAACAGCTAAGGGAGACAAACTTGTCTATCAGTTTGTCCTACTGTGATGACGTGTTGCTGTGAGTCTTGAAGCTGTGCCACGCACCGGTGTTTCAAACCCAGCAGGGTACACATGGTGCACAGGTATCAGTACACCTTGCAGACTGAGACAGACTAGGAAAAAGGAAGAGGCCATCCACTTCTCAAAGAATTGGCCAGGGAAAACCTTATGAATCACAGAGAAACACTGTCTGATACATTTATGTCTGATACATTTACTGCACAAATTTATGAATAGTCTAATACAGAGGAGGAGGATGAGTTACTTAGGTTAGAAGGCTCTCAAAATAGGACTGGGAAAGAGCTGCATCATCAGAGTAAAACCAGCCTTACTCGTATGGATAAGGTAAAGCTTTCGAGACCTTCATTTGCTGACATGGTACCGCTCAAATTGAGGAGAAACAGCTGCAAACATCCATTAATAATCGGAACATGGAATGTACAAAGTATGAATCTAGGAAAATTTGAAGTTGTCAAAAATGAAATGGAATGCTTGAAGATTGATATCCTAGGCATTAGGGAGCTGAAATGGACTGTTTTTGGCCATTTTGAATCAGACCACCGTATGATCAACTATGCTGGGAATGACAAATTGAAAAGGAATGGCATGGCATTCATCATCACAAAGGATGTTTCAACAACTGTCCTGAAAAAAAAAGCGGAGGGGGGGGACCAGGTTTGCTGGTCCAATAGAGCCTTGTGGAACCACTGAGACTAGGGCCCCTAGCTGCCCTTCAGGTCTGGAATTGAACCCATGCCTGTGGCCTCCAGCCAAACAATAGCCAGGCATGTGAGTTGAACATTTACCTGAGGTAGATACACTCCTTGGAGAGAACAATTATGGGAGAAAGAAGGGCTGCTTATGCACAGGGAGACAGCTCAGGGGGCAGGAGTGCATGGAGGGATGGACACA
>NW_006921704.1:3940286-3942094 GCF_000298275.1 Orycteropus afer afer | reverse complement strand
GAGGAAATTGAAGATTTTTATCAACTTCTGCAGTCTGATTACAACTGAACTTGTAATCAGGATGTGTTAATTATCACTGGTGACTGGAATGCAAAAGTTGTAAACAAAGAAGAATTACTGGTAATTGGAAAATTTGGCCTTGGTGACAGAAATAATGCTGGAAATCCCATGGTAGAATTTTGCAAGACCAGTGACTTATTCATTGAAAATACCTTTATTCAACAACACAAATGGTGGCTGTACATGTGGACTTCACCAGATGGAATACACAAGAATCAGATTGACTACATCTATGGCAAGAGGCAGTGGAAAAGCTCAATGTCTTCAGGCAAAACAAGGCCAGGAGCTGACTGTGGAACAGACCATCAACTGCTCATATGCAAGTTCAACTTGAAGTTAAAGACAGTTAAACAAGTCCTCGAGAACCAAAATATGATCTTAAATATATTCCTCCTGAATTTAGAGACCATCTAAAGAATAGATTTGATGCATTGAACACCAATAACTGAAAACCAGAAGAATTGTGGGGTGATATAAAGAACTTCATCCATGAAGAAAGCAAGAGGTCACTAAAAAGACAAAAAAAGAAGAAAAGAGCAGAATGGATGATAGAAGAGACTCTGAAACTTGCCCTTGAGTGAAGAATAGCTAAAGCAAATGGAAGAAATGACAAGATAAAAGAGCTGAACCAAAGATTTCAAAGAGCAGCTTGAGAAGACAAAGCCAATTACTATAATGAAATGTGTAAAGACTTGGAGTCAGAAAACCAAAGGGAGGAACATGCTCGGCATTTCTCAAGCTGAAAAACTGAGGAAAAAATTTATATCTCAAGTTGCAATATTGAAAGATTCATGGGCAAAATATTGAACGACACAGGAAACATCAAAAGAAGATGGAAAGAATACACAGTCACTGTACCAAAAAGAACTGGTCCATCTTCATCCATTTCAGGAGGTGGCATATGATCTAGAACCAATGGTATTGAAAGAGGAAGTCGAAGCTGTAAAGAAAGAATTGGCAAAAAAAAAAAGGCTCCAGGAATTGACAGAATACCCATTGAGATATTTCAACAAACGGATGCCCCACTGGAGGCACTCACTCAGTTATGTTAAGAGATTTGGAAGACAGCTACCTGGCCAACTGACTAGAAGAGATCCATATTTGTACCCATTCCAGAGAAAGGTGATCCCACAGAATGTGGAAATTATTGATCAATATCATTAATATCGCAAGTAAGTAAGATTTTACTGAAGATAATTAAAAAAATGGTTGCAGCAGTATATTGACAGAGAACTTCCAGAGGTGCAAGCTGGATTCAGAAGAAGACATGGAACAAGAGATATCATAGCTGCTGTCAGATGGATCTTGGCTCAAGGCAAAGATTACCAGCAAGATGTTTACTTGTGTTTTATTGACTATGCAAAGGCATTTGATTGTGTGGATCATGACAAATTGTAGGTAACATTGAGAAGAAAGGGAATTCCTAAACACTTGATTGTACTCATGAGGAATCTGTACATTCATCAGGAAGGAGGCTGTCATTCGAACAGAACAAGGGGACACTACATGGTTTAAAATCAAGAAGGGAGTGTGTTAGGGTTGTATCCTTTCCCCATACTTATTGAAGCTATATGCTGAGCAAATAATCTGAGAAGCTGGACTACTATATGAAGAAAAATGTGGCATCAGGATTGGAGGAAGAATCATTAATGACCTGTGATACACTGATGACACAACTTTGCTTGCTGAAAGTGAGGATGACTTGAGGCACTTACTGATGAAGATTGAAGAATACAGTCTGCAGTATG
>NW_006921704.1:3924110-3928159 GCF_000298275.1 Orycteropus afer afer | reverse complement strand
AAGATTATCTTCTGTGTCTGTGTTAATTGGTTTCCCTTTTCTTTGTTGAAGAGGGTCTGTGCAATCCTTCTGCCTAGTCCGCCATCTTGGTTCTAGTTTTTGTGTTTTTTCCTCTTCCCTTTTCCTCATTCTCATCTCTTTTCTTTCTTTTGGTTCTTCCCATCTCTTGTTTCTCTTTTTGCATTTTTCTTTATTATTCTTTTACTCTACCTCTTTCCCCCTTTCCAGATAGTGTGGGCATTTTTTTTTTTCTTTTTCTTCTTATATTTCTTTTGTCTTTTAAAAGTATTTCTTTAAATATTTCTGGTCACTTATTGCCTTTCCTTTTTTTTCCCCCCCTTTCTGGTGATTGTTCATCTGTGTTAATGCAGTTTGTGTTTTTTGTCCTCTTGCTTTAAATTTTTTAGTGTTTTTGTTTTGCTTTGTTTTTGTCTAACTGAGTGGGAGACAGCAATCATTTCCATATGACCCTGTCATACCTGTGCCTTCTGTAGCTCCACCTACTGAGTGAGGGCTACCACTTACTTATGCATCAACTAGCCAAAGATAGACAACAGCCACTTTGTTACTCACCCTTAACTGCTCTTCACAAAAAGTTAACAGAGATCTGTGCACCCACTTTCATTCTGTATCACATCCACCAAGAGACAGGTTGTGAGTACATAAGTGCTGCCAATTAGTGAATAGAGGCACTCAGTACCCTGCTTACTCAGATATAGCAAAAATAATAATAATAATAAAAACACCCTTGGGCCTTCACACCAACATACAATCACCAATTAAAGATAAATACAATGATATCACTGTGTCTTAGAGACAACAGACCATCACAGTCCACACAAAGAAGCAAGATAAAGTTGTAGAAATAAGGAACCAGGATACAGACCAAGGGGGAAAAATACAAAACAAAACAAAACAAAAAAAAACCCAAAGAAGTAGCATTGGAACTCCCTGGTAAGGAATTCAAAAAAATTATATTTAGGTACCTTCAATGGATTGAGAGACAGACCAAGGAAAACACTGACAAAATTAAGGAAAACACAGACAAAACCCTAGCAGAATTTTGGAAGAAAATACAAGAACAAAATGACAAAATGAATGAAAAATTAGAAATGATACAAAATCTACAGATAGAAATCCAGAAGACTAATACTAAATTTTCAGAAATAGATAACACATTGAATGAATAGAATCAAATCAATGGAAGACAGAATTAGTGAGATTGAAGATAAAAGCCTAAATACAACTTTGGTAAGGAATCATTCAGAAAAAAAGATAAAAACAAAATGAAGAAAGTCTAAGAGTCATGTAGGATTCCATCAAGATGAATAACCTACATGTAATCACAATTCCAGAACAGGAAGAAGAAAAAAACACAGAGAAAATGGTCAAGATTTTTTTGGAAGGGAATTTCCCTGATATGATGAAAGACAAGAATATATCCATTCAAGAAGTCCAATAACCCCAAACAGGATAGAACTCAAAAGAAAACCACCAAGACATATCATCATCAAACTAACCAAAACCAAAGACAAAGAAAGAATCCTGAAGGCAGCATGGGAAAAATGAAAACTTAGCTGAAAATGGCAACCAATAAGACTAAGCTCTGATTTCTTGACAGAAACCATGCAGGCAAGAAGACAATGAGACAATATATATAAAACCCTGAAAGAAAAACAATTCCAACCAAGAATTATGTACCCAGCAAAATTGTTTATCAAATATGATAGTGAAATTAGGACATTTCTAGATAAGCAGAAATTAAGGGACTTTGTTAAAACCAGATTAACCTTACAAGAGATGCTAAAGGGAGTCCTTCGGACAGAGAACCAACAACAGCAAACAACAACTGACTGTTAACACACATGATGACATAACCCAGAAACCAACCCAGTTATGGAAGTATCCAAAGTAAAATGAGCTATAAACAGGGAACCAGACACATCAGTTGGCAAATGATGACAACTACAAACTAATAAAAGGAAAAAAAGTAGTGTAGTTACAAAACTTCTAAATGGTGAGGAAGTCAAGACAGTTGTGAGACAGAAAAGATTGTTCTAAATTTGGGAAGAATCACAGGGTAACCCCAAAGAAAAATAATAAACCTTCGCATCAAAATAAAAAAGAAGACGAACACAAATTTAGCAAATACTGAAAAAAAAAGCAATGAAGGAAATGATAACACAATTCATAAACAAAATGAGCTCAGCACAGAAAATTATATGGAACAAAGAAATCAGCAATGCCACGATAAAACACATAACAAAATGATGGCAAAAAATTCATATTTGTCCATAATTATACTGAACGTAAAGGGATTAAATGCACCACTCAAGAGATGCAGAGCTGCAGACTGGATAAGAAAACATAACCCATCAATATGTTGTCTACAATAGACTTGCCTTAGTGACAAGACAAAAATAGACTAAAAACCAAAGGTTGGAAATAGATATATCAAGCAAAGGGCAATCAAAAAGAACAGGAGTGGCAATATTAATTTTTGATAAAACTGACTTTCAGACAAAAATCACCAAAAGAGACAAGGAAGGACATTATATAATGATTAAAGGATCGAATGAACAAGAGGACATAACCATAATAAATATCTATGCCCCCAGTGAAATATATAAATCAGACTTTAACAGAATTGAAAAACAAATAGATGACTTCACAGTAATAGGAGAATTTAATACACCATTTCAATGAAAGATAGAACAACTGGAAAGAAAATCAACAAAGATGCAGAAGAACCAAACAATACAATCCACCCTGCTGACTTTATAGACATGTACAGAGCACTTCAGCCAAGAACAGCATAATATACATTCTTTTTCCACTGCACATGAAACATTCCCCAGTATAGACCTTATGTTAGGCCACAAAGCAAACCTCAATAAATTTAAAAACACTGATATACTGCAAAGCATCTTCTCAGATCACAGTGCTATAAAATTAGAAATCAACAATAGGAAGATCAACAGAAAAAGAGCAAACACCTGGAAACTGAATAACACCCTCCTTAAAAATGACTGGGTAATAGAAGAAATAAAGAATGAACTTAAAAAAATTCCTTGAATCAAATGAGAATGAAAATACAATGTACCAAAATCATTGGGACACAGCAAAAGCAATGATCAGAGACCAATTTATAGCAATAAATGCACACATCGAAAAAGAAGAAAGAGCCAAGATCAATACCTTAGCTCAACGTCTCGAACAATTAGAAAAAGAGCAGCAAAAAACACTTATAGTCACCAAAAGTAAAAAATAATAATAATAATAATAAAGATTCAAGAAGAATTAAATGAAACCAAAAATAGAAACACAATAGAAAAAAATCAACAAGACTAGAAGTTGATTTTTTTTTTTTTTTTTAAAGATTAATAGAATTGACAAACCACTTGCAAACTTAACAAAGGAGAACAGGGGGAGAATACAAATAGCATGAGTAAGAAACGAACTGGGTGACATCACAACAGAACCAACTAAAATCAAAAGGATAATATCAGGATACTATGAAGAACTTGACTTCAACAAATTTGAAAACCTAGAAGAAAGGGACATATTTTCAGAAACATGCCACTTACCTAAATTAACACAGACTGAGGTGGAAAACTTGAACAGACCCATAACAAAAAAAGAAATTGAACAGATCATAAAGAAATTACCAACAAGAAAAGAGTCCTGACCCAGACACTTTCATTGGAGAATTCTACCAATGTTCAGAGAAGAACTGACATCAATTCTACTCAAACTATTCCAGAACACAGAAAATGATGGAATCACCCAAATTCATTTTATAAAGGTACCATAACCTTGATACCAAAACCAGGCAAAGACATCACTGAAATGGAAAACTACAGACCAATTTCCCTCATAAATATAGATGCAAAATCTTCAAAATCCTAGCCAACAGACTTCAACAATGTATAAAAAAAATAATACATTATGACTAAATGGAGTTCATATCAGATATGCAAGGATGATTCAACATTAGAAAAACAATCAATGTCATCTATCACATAAATAAAATATAGGGAAAGAACCAT
>NW_006921704.1:3902494-3923698 GCF_000298275.1 Orycteropus afer afer | reverse complement strand
TATTTGCTGATGATATGATCCTATACCTAGAAAACCCAAGAGAGTCAAAAAAAAAACTACTGAAACTATTTGAGAGATTTAGCATAGTGGCAGGATACAAGATCAACATACAAAAATCAGTTGGATTCCTCTACACCAGAAAAGAGATTGCTGAAAAGGAAATGAATACCATTTAAATAGCTACCAAAAAAAGTAAATTACTTGGGAAAAATCTTACCAGGGACACAAAAGGCCTGGATAAATAAAACTACAAAACACTACTTCAAGAAACCATAAGAGAGCTACATAAATGGAAGAACATACCATGCTTGTAGATAGGAAGATTGAATATTGTGAAAATGTCAGTACTACCCAAAGCAATCTATACATTCAAGGTAATCTCAATCTAGATCCCATCAACATTCTTCAAGAATATGAGAAAACCAATCACTAATTTTATATGGAAAGGAAAGAGACCTCAGATAAGCAAAGTACTATTCAAGAAGAAGAACAGAGTAGGGGGTCTCATACTCCCAGATCGCAAAACTTACTATACAGCCACAGTAGTGAACACATCCTGGTATTGGTACAATGACAGACACATAGACCAGTGGAATAGAATTGAGAACCCAGAAATAGATCCATCAGCGTATGGTCAGCTGATCTTTGATAAAGGGCCAAAATCCATTAAATGGGGGAAGAGATAGTTTCTTCAACAAACGGTGCTGGCAAAACTGGTTATCCTTTTGCGGAAAATGAAAGACCTATATCTCACAACTTACACAAAAACTAAATCTAGATGGATCAAAGACTCAAATGTGAAACCTAAAACTATAAGATTCATCAAGGAAAAAGTAGGAGCAAACATATGGGCCCTTATTTATGGCATAAATAGACTATCAAGCATAAACTAAAATGCACAAACAGCAGAAGATAAACTAGATGATTGGGACCTTCGAAAAATTATTTTTTTTCTGTGCTTCAAAAAACTTCTCCAAAAGAGTAAAAAGAGGACCTACAGATTGGGAAAACATATTTGGTAACAACATACCTCACAAAGGACTTATCTCTAAAATTTATAGAAAACTCCAACACCTCAATAACAAAAAGAAAATCCAATTAAAAATGTGCAGAAGACATGAATAAACAGTTCACCAAAGAAGATATTTAGGTGGCCAACAAACACATGAAGAAATGTTCATGATCATTAACCATTAAACCAAACCAAACTCACTGCAGTCAGGTTGACTGTGACTCATAGTGACCCCTCCTTGGGTTTCCAAGGTGGTAACTCTGTGGAAGTAGATTGCCCAATCTTCCTTCCATTAGAGAGATGCAAATCAAAACAACAATGTGATACCATCTCACCCCAGCACTAAGAGCAAAGTTCAACAACACAGAAAATAACAAATGCTAGTAAGGAAGAGGAGAGATTGGGACTCTCATACACTGCTGTGAGACTGTAAAATGATATGACACTGTGGAAATCAGTATGGTGATTCCTTAAAAAGTTGGACTTAGAAATACCATTTGATTCTGCAATCCCATTAAAGAAGTGAGAACAAGGATAAGAACAGATATATGTACACCCATGTTCATCACAGCACTATTCACAATAGCAAAGAGATGGAAACAACCTAAGTGCCCATCTATAAAAGAATGGATAACCAAACAATGGTACATATATAAAATGGAATATAATGCAACACTAAAGAATAACATAGAATCTGTGATATACCCCATAACATGGATGAACTTGGAGGACATTACACTGAGTGAAATAAGTTAATCACAGAAGGACAAATATTGTATTAGTTCACTTTCATAAAATTCAACAAAAGGTTCATATATGGAAGGAAGATTTCTGTGTTGGTTACCAGGGATGGGATGGGAGGGGAGGAAACACTGCTAGATAAGTAGAGACAAGTATTGATTTGGGTGAAGGGAAGGGCAATGTACCAAAAGTGAGTGATTAACACGTTAGCACTGAGGAAGAGAAAGACCATAATAGAAAGCTATATGGAAGGTACAGACAACAAAGATGAACACTTTTGCAAGTACAGTATTGCGTTGTCAGTGATGGCAAGCATTGATTTATGGGTAGATATATGGGTGGACACCCTGAATGATCAGGTATGTTTAGGCAGGGAGGAGTGTGCCCATGACCATGTATAGGGTTGGCAGATGTTTCTACAAGTGTATTTGTATGTGCTCTAAGAATGTCTGGGTGTATAGTGGAGCTGACAAGGCACAAGGTTGTGATGGTTTCTTGACTACCCAGATGGAGTAAGTAATTGGACCTCTGGGCTCAGGACCATAGTCACAGAGGATATCAAGCTCAGTTGACATAACATACTACACAAAAACATTGTTCTACATCCTACTTTGGTCAGTAACAACTGGGATCTTAAAAGCTTGCAAGAGGCCATCTAGATGCAATGATGGGTCTCTCCTCATCACAGCAAAAAAGAGTGAAGAAGAACAAAGACATGGAAACAATTAGTCCAAGGGACTAGTAGACAATGTGATCCTCAGCCTACATGACCATGAGACCAGATGAACTAGATGTTTTCTGGCTACCACTGTCCACCACTGGGGATGAGATCAGTGCAGGTGATTCTGGATAGCGTGGGAAAACAATGTGAACAAAACTCAAAATCATTAAAAAAAAAAAAGACCAAGTTTTACTGTTATGATAGAGCCTGGTGAGACCCCTGAGACTATGGTCCCTAATTACCCTTCAGGTCTGGAACTGAACTCACTCTTGTGACGTCTGGCAAAAAGTAGAGAGGCATATTAAGGTGAACATTTACATCAGGTAGATACACCCCTTGGAGTGATCAGTCATGGGAGAACAGAAGGACAGTGTTTGCATAGAGAGATAGCTCTGGGGGTGGGAGTGTGTGGGAGGGAAGGACACAGGGAAGAGATAACTATGGGGAGGAAGTGGGAAGAGAGCTGTCACATTGTGGGGAATTGTAGTAAATGTCATGAAACAAAATATGTATGAACTGCTGTATGGAAAATGAATTTGCTCTGTAAACTTTCACCCAGATCACAATAAAAATTAAAAAAAGAAAAGGTTAATTATGGGAAGCCACCATCCAATAGCAACACATAAGTTACTTCAATAAGATCCTACTCTGAGAGTTGGGCAGCATGAAAAATCCCAAAACTGGGACTATTATTATGCCTGGGCCCCAAATCAGTGACTTTCATAATATTTCAATGCAAGACTTTATAGGTTGAAAATAATGCATATGCTCCTTATTTTATTTGTGGTACTTCAAAATTAGCCAGTCAGCACACTTTGTAAAATGCATAACACGAAACAGGAGGACCTCTGGGACATGGGACTGAAGTAGAAACAGACACTGCCCTTTATATTCAATGTGAAAATATTTTATTTGTGCCAACAAAGCATTGCTTGTGAGACAGCTTTGGAGCTGTCACACTCGAGATAAAGTTGGCATCTTGTCACAACCTTGCATTTCCCTGAAGGTGAAATCATTTAAGAATAAACATGCAGAAAACATTCTATGCATATTTGGAGTACCTTTGAAATGAGTAGTTAATAATCATTTCCCCTGGATTTTTCTTGATCGTTATTAATTTTCTTTGCCTGCTCTTACAATTTATCCTTGTTATTCTACAAATTTCGCATTAGCCAAAGTTATAGGTAGTAAGAGTGGTACAAAAAGAGAACCTGACCGTTCACAGATGGCTGTGGAGAAAGCTCCTGCTACACAAGGAAATGCAAAGAGAGGAAATAGTGTTTGGCAGTCTGAGGGTGTGAGCTCTCTTTCTTTTACTCTCGTATTCTTGCATTTGTGTTAGATCTCTGATGTAGCTGCTGATTTCCATGCCAGGCAGGACAGCTTCTCAGAAGTCCCATCCCACCAGTGCTCAGAACAAGACCAAAAGAGAAGCTGGCATCAGATACCATCTGCCAATACTGGGTCACAAGGCCAGGGTCATCTTCCTTGTTTCTTCCCGAAAGACAAGTCCTACTGTGGTGTCACAGAGGACTCCTACAACCTCCTCACACTGCTGTTCCACTATGTTTCTTGCTATAGGACTAGGTTTACATAATGACCTGTGATTACAATCCTGGTTACAGTAAGGCTGCTAGAGAAGATAACCGGCATCTTTGTTCACCCGAGGGCCTGGGGTTTGGGAGTCAGGTGTAATTGCAGCCGGGCCTTGTCCTTGGAGCTGCTCAGGTGTGTCCAGTAGCCTTTTCCATGTGTTCTGTGTGTCAGAACCCAAAATAAAGTGGGCAGAGGAGGCAGGTTTGAGATTTGATGTTATTTTCCTTTAAATCCATAGACAATTTCTTTCTTTAGTGGAGTGTTAATATGTTCTGTAAGTTTATTTTAATTTTACTGAATTTGTCTCAGACTTTATAATAGAGTGTTACTTCCTTTTTTTTAGGATGCTTTGTCTATACGACCTGATTTCTGTCTAAACAGAACAATGCTAAAAAATAAAATGGTCCAACAAGGAGACACTTTGTTATTAATTTTTTTGACTATTAATTGCTTATATGGATGTAGCATACTGTGTACATACACATGCATACATATACAACCCCCACTCTGGGACATACACATCGTTTGGAAGGGTTGAATTCTGTCCTACAGTGTTTTGCTTTTATACACTGATTCCTATAAAGAAAAGAAGGTATAGCTTGAACCTGAGGCATTGAGTCCACATGTCTGAAGTCATTCCTTGAATATTCTGTAGACTGTAAATTCCAAAGAAAATCAGCAACATGACTAAAAATCACATTGGTTTTGTTACCCTGCAGCTTCCTGACCTTGAAAAATACAGTCTTCTCTGGCAGAGAGAAAATACAAAAAGTCGTCCTCTCCTCTAATTAATAGTCTTCTGATGTAATTATTATATCATTTAAGTTTCACCAAAAAATGCAATACAAAGAATTTCTCTCTGTGTGGCCCTTTTGGTTTAATGTCATCTTCATCTTTCAAAATCACTTAGAAATGTTCACCAAGACAATTAACCTCTGCTGTCCTGCCATTTTTTCAATTATCTAGCTGAAGCCTGGAATGATATTTAAGAGTGTATAATGCTTAAAGGGTTAAGATTGACAATGTCTGAAGAAAATCCACTTAAATATGTTGTACAACAAAACATGTTATTGCGGGTATTGGAGTTAGGCTTTGATAATGAATTTCAGACTCAAATATTTTCTTTGATTGTCACAAAAATATGTGAGGAGCCAAGGGTTTGCTTTCAGTGTTCAGCATGTATTTGGTTGCATTTCATTACCAGAGGCTAATTGTACGAAGGAAGATGGGGCAATCTACTTCTGTAGTGATACTACCTCGGAAACCCAAGGAGGGGTCGCTATGAGTTGGGTCCGACTGGATGGCAAATAACAACAACAACAACAACAATTGTATGAGAAACTGTTTTCAAGTCCAGAAATCCTGATATGGTGAAGGGAGGGAAGAAGGACTACTGGGACCCCAGATGTCTTATGTGCATAATTATTTAAAAGAGGAAAGTTTAGTAGTGGCAGTCAGTAGGTAAATACTTTTTGAAGGAAATGCAGGATGGCTCAGTGATCAATGCCGTCCTCATAAATCACACCTTTCTGAAGCTAAAGCCCTGCGTGTGTTTCACTTACTCTAAGTACAGCTATAGCCCTTTCCAAGAGGATATGGAAATTTCTTTGGCAGTCCTTAAGACTTCTCCATTAGAACATTAAGGAAGTCAATAATGTTGAACAATCACACCAGAAGAAAATATGCTATTAATCTGCTTCTTTGAGTGTTTATTTATTGTCATCATTCTTCACCACAAGTCTGAGAGGTTTCTTTTCTTTTTTTTTTTTCAAATTGAGTTTCTTTTCTTTTTTTTTTCAAATTGAGTTGAGATGCCATGCCTTGGCTAAGCACTGCACAGTACGAGAGCTCTACAAACCTAAGAGAGAGATGCGCGTATTGCCTGATAAAGGATTACACTGGAAGTGAAAGGCTGACCTGCCGTCAGGAAATGTTAATCATTTTTACACCAAAGTGAGTGTAACGTTTCTATAGGGAAATTACTTCAATCTGGTCAGTGCAAGGAGCAGTTTGTATAATCGGATTGCAAATAAGGTTTGATCACATTCCAGCTTAATCTACTCTCTGAGCACCATTTAGGACACTAAATCAAACACGCGGAAGCTGCCGGGCCGCTTCACAGTCATTACACCCAAGGGGCCGGGACTCGGTAATAAACAGCAAATAAATTGAAGCACTGACTTGCCTGCTACAGGGCATTTCTAATTATCCTCTAGTTTAGCTGGAAATTGTCATGCTCTCATCACAGCCTATTTTAACTGCCACTGATTAAAAGTGATACTTTGAAACGGAATTAATTGAGAATATGAAGAAATGCAGATTCTACCTCCATCACTACCTTCCCCTTGCCCCCTCCCATAACATACTGTAGGCATTTAAGAAGACCTGAGCAGACGATTTATTCCATGTTCATCTGTTTCCCACCTCTTGTGAGGGAATCAGAAATGTAATGCAACAACAGCATGCCTCATTTATTTCAATTATGGCCTGAAGAACCACCAGAATGGACAGCAAGTAATAAAGATAACTTGCAAATCCTCCCAAACGGGCTAGAAGCGTTAACAATGGCTGCTTCCATTCCTGAGCTGACAGACAAGTAGAGTTCCCAAATTGTGGTATGAAACGACAGACTCTCATTGAGTCAGATAAAGTAACTTTGCCAGTGGGGCCCAATGGTGTCCTTCTGAGCCACCTCCACCATTTGTGGTTATGTGCTGTCGAGTTTAACCGACTAATAGTGACACCTCCTTGGGTTTCTGAGGCAGTATCACTATGGAAGAAGATTGCCCAGCCTTCCTTTTGAGGAGTGGCTGGTGGTTTGAACCGCCACCCTTCTGGTTAGCAGTCAAGTGCCTTAGGCACTATGCTACCAGAGCTCCTTTCACCTAAATAGAAGAGATGTTATGGAGCAGAATCAGAAAAGCTGCCCTCTCAGAGATCCTAGCAAGATAAACAATGTCATGATCATTGTGATGGTGTAGGTGTCAACTTGGCTGCGCCACGATTCTCAGTGGTTTGGTAGTTATGATGTAACTGATGTTCCTGGGGGTGTGGCCTACATTCAATTTATATAGACTTTGTGGCAAAGTTTTCTGACTTTTTGCTGAATCTGGATCCTGCTTCTGGCTCCTTATCTGACCTCTGGTTTTTAGACTTGAGCCAGCAGCCTGCTGTGCTGCCTGCCATCTTGGGATTTGTTAGCCTCTGCATCCTGTGAGCTGGCAGCTTGCTGTCTGACCTGCTCATCTTGGGTTCCTCAGATCCTACTGAGTCAGAAAAACTTTCAGCCTGACTTCTGACCCACAGACTTGGCACTTCTCAGTTTCTACAAACTTGTGAGCCATTTCCTTGAGATAAATCTCTATATAAATGTATATTAGCAACACTGGTTTTGCTTCTGTACGTAGAGAACTCAGTCTAATACAATTGTATATAAACACCCTAAGATATATACTTGCTTGGTTAAATTCAGTCTGGAGGTGAGGACTGAGAAGAGACTCACATCCTACAAAAACCAAAGAAATTGGTGTAAAGTCAATTTCAATTCATAATGACTCCATATGTTGCAGAGTAGAACTGTATGTGCTACCTAAGGTTTTCAGTGGATGTGACCTTTTTGAAGCAGATTGCCACATCTTTATTTTGAGGTGCCTTTGGGTGAGTTTGAACCATCAACATTTAGCTTAGTAGCTGAGCACTTAACTGTTAGTACTATATATCCTATAATTCATAGAAAATTAAAATAAGGTACTGAAATCATTCTTTATGAAAAACGATCATGAAGATAAAGATATTAAGACATAAGACAATCATTTCTCTTAAAGTCCAAAGTACTATGACTTTAAAATAAATATGAATTGAAATGAATTCTCTCTCAGAAGGAAGGCTGGACAATCTACTTCCGTAGTGACACCACCTTGGAAACCCAAGGAGGGGTTGCTATGAGTCGGATCCAACTCCACAGCAGTGGGTTTGGTTTTTTTTTTCTTTTGGTTTTAGAACCCAGGTAGCAGGAAGAATTAGAAATGTGAAGATAATCTTCCTAAATGGAAGATGACTTGATCATTCTTTCTAGCTTAATTTTTAAAATGCGATAAGAAGGCAGAAGAACCTAAACTTTGGGGTGATTTCAGCAGATTAGGCAGGTTATAAATGGGGACCTATTCCCAACTATCCACTCTACAAATTTACCCATCTTTCTTTAAAATAAAGCTTTTAAAGTCTAGTGGTGGGTTTTTTTTTTTTTTTTTTTTCAGCTACTTCGGGAATCTCAAAGAGATGCCTTGGTAGCACAGTAGTTAAACATTTGGCTGCTAACCAAAAGGTCAGTGATTCAAACCCACCAGCTACTCTGAAGGAGTCTGTTTCCATAAAGATTATAGCCTTGGAAACCTTATGGGGCAGTTCTACTCTTTCTTACAGAGTGACTATGGGTCAGAATTGAGTCAACAGCAGTGGGCTTTTTGGTTTGGAGAGTCTCAGGATCAAGGATTAATAACATCCTGTATTTGTGAAGCTATCTGATTTTACTCCATATTGGACAGGACAGTGTCCTACCCGAGCCTTCCACTCAGAGCCCTTGTAGACCTAACAACAGGTGAGGAGAGGGCAAGGACTCCACTTAAACAAGCATAACCTGAGAATAGAAGATATTTCTCTTTTACCAGCCATATAAGCAAGGGCAAGATTTTCCACAGTCATCTAGCATTAAAAAATTTTTCTTTGCTAATGGATTTCAAAATAACTTTCATTATCTCTGTAAATTTTACAAAATGTGAAAATATAAAGTACACAGGCATTTTATTACCTAATGCTATTAACTGCAAAGGATTTCTAGTCATTGTACTGATTCTTTCTCTGCAGGTGGTAGGAAAGCAATGCACTAGATTCTTTCTGGGAACCCAGAGTAGCATCATGACCCACAGCCTCCCTCCCTCCAAACTCTCCTCCTTACCTTGCCTTGCAGTGGGAAGTAAGATAATTATCATGGGAAGGAAGTGTCAGTAACAATGGAACTCCTGTTATCTCTTCACTTTCTTCACTGGGCCCATCAAATATCAACCCCAGGGAAGAGGATCCTCCACAGTAGAGACAGGCCCCAACAGGCCTGCTTCTAGGAGCCCAGCTCTGAGAGTGAGGCATGACTTTGTCCCTAGGGGCTGCCACCATGTCCCTCAGTAAACCTAACAAAATTCTTGGTGATGTGGCAAAGAAATTGAAGAATTCAGGCTGTGGGAACACAATCCTACCACATTTTGAGAAAGGCTGCAGAAATTAAAGGTTTGTGTCAGGTGAGCTGTCTTCAATGTAAGCAAATTAGAACCATGTGGATCTAGAAAGAAGGAGTCCTTGGGTGGCATAAACAGTTAAGTGCTTGATTACTAACTGAAAGGTTGGCCATATGAACTCAGGTGGCCAGAGGCACCTGGTGATCTGCTTCTGAAAGGCCTTCATAGAGGAATTTTATTCTGGCCATGTTATCAGGAGGAACCAGTCCCAGGAGTAGGATATCATGCTTGGTAAAGGAGAGTATCAGCAAAAATGGGGAAGATCCTCAATGAGATGGATTGACACAGTGGCTACAACGATGGGCTCAAGCATGGCAACAATTGTGAGAATGGCACAGGTTAGGGCAGTATTTTGTTCTATTGTACATAGGGTCTCTATCAGTCATTACCAATTCAATAGCACCTAACAACAACAACTCTGAAACATGTGGGGTCACCATGAATTGGAATCAATTTGACAGCACCTGGTTTGGTTTTCTGGTTTGGACTTAGAAAGGTTATTATCTTCTTAAACAGATATTTCCATTTTAGAAAGTTTATCCACATGGTTTCTTTAAATATATGCTCCTATTATGTGCCTATGGATGATGTGGCTTCATATCTTAGCTTTGCTACTCTTCTGAATTATTTCGGACAGGTTAATTGACTCATTTCCTTATCTCTAAAGTTGGGAGCTGCTAACACCTACCTTACAGGATTAGTGCAAGCTTTACAACCAAGTAGATAAAAATAACCTCTCAAACAGATGTTCCTTTCATGGTAGTTTTATTCTGAATAGTTTGAGTTCTGAGATATAATGGGCTCACCAAATTGTTGAGACCTTCCCTTACCATATGCACTGCAGTGGTTATCACCCCTGTCAACACATTAGAATGACTTGGGGAACTTTTAAAATACATCTATTCCTAGGTATCAGCTCAGACCAGTTAATTCAGACACATTGGGATGGGGGCCAGCATCTGTGTGTGTTTTTTTGTTGTTGTTGTTGTTTGTTTTTTTTACAAGTGACTTTATGAGTAGCTAGAGCTACTCATAAACACTACCACATGGTGCTGAGATATGATCTCCTCAACCCTTGGGAAGGCTGGGAGAAGGAAGTGGTTACATGGGATGGTCTCCAACCACCTCTGAACACTATTGTCTGTTTACTTCTGAGTACTACACAATATTAACCATCAGTTGCCATTGAGTTGATTCCGACTCATGGCGATCCCATGTGTGTGAGAGGTGAATTGTGCTCCATGGGGTTTTCAATGGCTGGTTTTATACAAGTAGATCATTAGGGCTTTCTCCTGAAGTGCCTCTAGGTAGATTCAAAACTAACTTTTGGTTAGCAACCAAGCACACTGTTTGGGCAATAAACCCAAGGAGTCTGCACAAATGTTACCATCCACTCCTCGGAAGGAAGATGGGGCAATCTACTTCCATAGTTATACTGCCTTGGAAACCCAAGAAGGGGTCGCTATGAGTTGGGTCCAACTTGACAGCACATAACAACAACAACAACATATGTGCACTGATGTAAAAATGTTGGGTAGTATGGTTTGAGTAAAGTCTTTTTCAATAAGGAGCAAAGACGGGTTTTCAGATTCAAGGCCGTTGGTAAACTGACCCTCTGAGGACAAATAATATTGAGGGGTAGATATAGGAAGTAATACTTATGGAGTAAATATAATCTCCCTGGTACTTTACACTGAATGTTCACAATGTAAAATGTAGCTCATGAAGGAGTTACTATGAATTCCATTTTACAGATGAAGAAACTGTGGCTCACACATACTAAGTAGTCTGCCCCAGTTACCTGTGACAGAAGTACATTGACTAGCATGAAATCATGTCCTGGTCTATCTGACTTCAAATCCTCTGATTTTTCCACTCCAATGTTTTTTGGCTTTCTTCTCTGTCAGCCCCAATACTTTTTTTCCTATTGCAACCTCAACTTCCAAGTGGAAACCTGAACTTCAAACCAAATTCTATATCACAGCATGGTCAACAAAAAGATAACACCACTCCCAGGCCTCAGGGAGAAGCCACGTCTACCTGCTCCATTTCTTCCTCCCAAGGCCTAATGTGCTATTTCTTGGGTCACACACATCAGGCTTCATCCCAAAGCAAATGCCATCTCTGCCCAAGTGCCCCTTTCTTATATAACTAAAACTGGGTCACCAAAGGAACTCTGGTAGCACAGTGCCTAAGCCATCTGACTGCTAACCAGAATGTTGGTGGTTCAAACCCACTAGCCACTCTGTGGAAGCAAGACTAGGCGTACTTTCATAAAGATTTACTGCCTTGTAACCCCAATGGGGGTCGCTATGAGTTGGAATTGACTCAACGGCAATGGGTTTGCTTTGATTTGGGTTTGGGTCACCATGAAAAGTAAACCTACACACTGCCCAAGACCCCTTGACCTTTAAACTGTTGCTTACCTGATAAATTGCATTTAGCTTCTTTTACTGACAGGCTGCCTAATGAATATATTTACTTAGTTTCAATAGTAGTTATCATTCCTCCTTTACTGACAACCTATAGAGTGGCCATTAATTTAGCTAGTTTTAGAAATATCCACTCCTGGGCTATTGACACCTACAAGGAGGTGTCATTTATTCAGGTCTCAAATAAGAAGGCGGTTCCCACTCATAGCCACCCCTCTGTGGGTTTCTGAGGCAGTATCTCTACAGAACTAGATTGCCGGTTGGGTGTGAGCCGCCAGCCTTCTGGTTAGCAGTCAAATGCCTTAGGTACCACACCACCAGAGCTCCTCAGATAAGAAGAATAATTATCTCATGTATTGCTTACAGCAGCATGACAAACATAGCTACACTACATAACTACATATACATTCACATCCATAAAGTGCCATCCTTCCTGGGGTATATAGTTTTATCATATTTTGCAGAAACCCAGGTTATGGCTTGAAAAGCATTGCAAGAATCTGCTGTACACTGGGATAAGGATGAGAGATAACTAGTGTGTCAGAATAAAACTCCCCCATCTAGTTGCACCCTCAGCAGAAGCAACACTCCTTTTCGTGTGGGGAAGATGGGTCCGAGACAAAGTTATGGTCAAGTCAATGTTCCCTGTGCATTCCTTGAGCAAAGTGTTTGATGGAAGTTATGCAAACACTGAGGTTGGCTACGTAATGGATTGTTCTCTTGGGATGCTAACTGTGTTCATTTTCACATCCTCAGTCAGATTTTAAAGCCATGCTATTTACCATAAGATAATATCACAGAACTCCAGAGCTTGCTCCCCTCACTTGCACATGAAGCAATGGCTGCTACTGTCATCCAGACCAAATGCAGGATCACTCAGCATTAGCACGAGTAGCAACTTTATTTTTTATATGGAAATGCATGGACTGTCCTTCTCTTAAGAGTTGATTTGGTATGGTATCTGCATTTAAAGTGTCCACATGTTGTAGATGAGCTGTGCTATTCCACATTGTGTTCTTTCTTCTGGTTTTGAGGCAAATTAATTAACATGATACAGAAAAGGAAGAATACAAATGCTGAAGCCCTCACTTTAGCCCTCATACTCTTTTGTTCTCTATTATTGCACCAAATTATTTAATTGGGTCTCTCTGATTGTGCCCAGACACAGAAAAGAACACAGTCTATTGTGAGACGCCCTGCAACCATAATGCAGTATCAAATTCAATTCCCATCAAAAGTGCTTGCTGCTAAAAGCTTGTACTGTGGCTGCAGATTAATGAAGATCTGCATTGAGCAAAGTGGTGGTCGTAGAGACATTATTTTTCTCCAATAGAAGGCCTATTCCTGGAGAACAATAAAAGCATAGAGAAGCGTTAGTCTGCTTATGGATAGAAATAAATCAAAATGAATAAGAGGGTTGATGGAAACAGTCTGAAAGCAGCAGAGTGGAATTCTGAAAATACTGTTTTTGTTTGGTGAAGACATTTGCTTTCCTCTTCTTCCCTCAGTGTCCCTCATAAAATGCTGCTGAGTTCAGGATCAAAAGCTGTGGAGTGAAGGCCAAATCTGAAAATTCAAAAACCAGTTATAGGTAATCAACATTGTATGAATGCAACCCAGCTGGGCTTGCTGCCACAGTCACAGCAGGGAGGAAAAATGGGCTCTGGCCACAGTGTGAATTTGGGTGTTGTGGAGTGTCGGGGGAAGCCACGGCCAACAAGGCAGTAGTTGTGGTGACAGAGAGCAATGACTGGGCTGCTTTCAACTAATCATACCCTTAGACTGACTGTTTACTCTCTGTTCCCTTTATTTTTGGACTGTTGTATTTCTACTCCTTCCCCTCTTTCCCTCTTCCTCAATATTTCCAATGCCTTTTTGCCTTGGAATGGCTTGACTTCATTTTCCCTCCACCCATCCTAATTTTGAAACCAAAATCCAAACTCACTGCCATGGAGTTGATTCTGATTCATAGCAACTCCTATTGGGTTTTCCAGGCTGTAAATCTTTACAGAAGTAGATTGCCCCATTTTCCTTCCACAGAGCGGCTGGTGGGTTTGAACCACTGACCTCTTGGTAAGCAGACAGATGCCTTATCCACTACACCACCAGAGCTCCTTTCTTAATTTTAAACCCCATTCTACATTCCTTGACAGATTCCTCAATCTGACAACTTCAGGTTTCACTAATCTCTGCCCCCTTCTGGTTTCCCAAAGTACATATTATCTGTATTGGATTTTGATAAGGAACCCTTGTGGTGCAGTTGTTAAAGTGCTCGGCTGCTAACCGAAAGATCAGCAGTTTGAATCCACCAGCACTCTAGGGGAAAAAAGATGTGTCGGTTTGCTTTTGTAAAGATTAAAACCAAAACCAAACAAACACTCTGCCATCGAGTTGATTCCGACTCATAGCAATCCCCTTTTGGTTTGTGAGGTGGTGAATCTTTATGGAAGTAGATTGTCCAGTCCTCCTTCCTGGGAATGGTTGGTGGGTTTGCCTTCTGGTTAGCAATCAAATGCCTTAGGCACTATACCACAAAAGCTGGACACTTCTACTCTGTCCTATAGAGTCACTATAAGTCAGAATTGACTCAATGGCAACAGAGAATGAACACTTTTGATACAGAAATGTGTTAAACTATATACCTGAGCTGTCTAGTAGGGTAGGTGTGGCTACTGAGCACTTGAAATGGGGCCAGTCCAAATTGGAATGTACTATAAGTGTGAAATACACACTGGAATTCCATGATTCAGCACAAAAAAATGAGAATAAATTATCTCAGTAATAATTTAAAAAATTTGTTTACATGTTGAAATAATATTTTCATTATATTAGGTTAAATATATATATTTTAAAAATTAATTTCCCTCCTTGCATTTTACCTTTTTAAATGTATCTACTAGATACGTATATGGGCCCCAGAAGAACAAACAAATCCGTCTTGGACGAAGTACAGCTGGAATGCTCCTTAGAAGCAAGAATGGCCAGAGTTTGCCCCTTATACTTTGGTCATGTTGGCAGGAGGGACTCGTCCCTAGAGAAGGATAACATGGCTTAGTAGAGTGTCAGTGAAAAAGAGGAAGACCCTCAATGACATGGTTTGACACAGTGGCTACAACAACAGGCTTAAGCAATGCAACAATTATGAGGATGCAACGGCACAGGACTGGGCAGTGTTTCATTCTGTTGTACGCAGGGTCACTAGGAGTAGGAATCGACAAGATGGTACCTCACAACAACTAGAAAATTTAAAATGGCATGTGACCCACATTTGTGACTTGCATTCTATTTCTTCTGGACAGCGTTATTATACATGTTTGAAGATACAGATCATCTATTGCCATCTAAAATAGTGGCACTACAAGCTGGTATATAAATATTAGAGGATGGAAGAGATTTTGATATTCAAACAAATACCAAGTGCTCCAAAGCAAAGTCAGGTCCCAGGCATTCTTGCTTTCCTCTAGATGTGCACTTCCCTCTCCATGGGGCCTGCTCTCTCTGAGTCCTGAGAAGACTACTCTTCCAGGAAAGGCAGAAGAGGCCTGTCCTAACATAGTATTTTAATACCTCCAGTCTTCCCTTTATGCCTCCTTTCCTTCCTGGGAGGCATTTCTACCCACCGTTCTTTGATGCCCAGTGTTCTCTTGCCCTGTCTCCATTGTGCCCTATCAATGATCCACTCATATGTCAGTGTGAATAATTGATTATGCTTAATGTTCAGCCTCCTTCAGGGCTTTGTCTCTTTGGCAAAGGCCAAAACTGCCAAGTTGGCTTAAGCCAAAGGAAGCCCTAGTTGAGTGACCACAGGCATCAGAAAGCTGAATGAGGGGGCCACTGTTTTAAACATCAAAATCTCAGTGAAGCCTCTGAAGTCACACCATCTTATGGAATGCCTACTGTTCAATTTGCTAAGTGCCCTGTGGACTGAATAAAGTTATTCACAAAGGATTCTTATATAAAAACCTTGGCAGAGATCTACTTTCTGAGTGGAGGCTATGATCCCTTCGTATGATCCTTTTCAAATTATGTTTTATCACCACTGTTTACCAATGTCTTCTCTTCTACATTGTTTCTTCACTCTTCTTGCTGTCACCTGCCAGTCTTTTAGACAATCTCCCATCTGTCTCACTGATCTCAGTCCCAGGGTCATCTTCATCTCTTGGCTCAACTTCACACTGTCCTCATTTTGGTGACATAATTCTCTTACAATCCATCTGTCCTACACACTGGGATCATGGTTATATCACTGGGAAAGTATAAAGGCAGTCTATCATACAACCTTCCATTCCTTACCTGGGCCACCTACTCAGTCCTGGGCCTGGAACATTCCTTAATAGTGGAGGCTAGGAATTGAACCTCTTCTGTCCAAATTTCTTCTTTTTCCTTATCAGGAAAATGCCTTCTCTATTCTGAGTACATAGTCTGCTTACTGTTTATGCATGTGCACTATTTGGCATCTGGCCAGCCCCATATTTTTACATCTGTTCCCAGCAGGGATAGAATGAGGTCCTTCAACTGCACCATGGAAGAATGGTGCATGTAGGCCACCAGTTTGCATTGGCTATGGGAAGTGATCCACTGGCCTTAGAGGACCAGCATCCACTATCGAATCTGATCTCAATCTGTCTCTTCTCTATGTGAGCAAAACATTGTTCCACCCAATGCCTGTGTATAAGTCAAGTCTTTCTTGGTGACCTCAGACCTTGGCTCAACATTTATCATCTCAACTCTGAAGACCTTAATCTCCAAAAAGTCTCCAATTCTGAGGACATAACCACACAGAAGACCTCATGTGTTCTTCTTCTCTCTCAAGATTGTGAATTCAGAGCTTCTCCCTCATCATCACAACCCAGTTCTTCCATTTCATCTACTGAAGCTACCCTATCCCTTCAATCCCTCCCTGTGCTGTCGGAACATCTTCCTTTCTTGGCTTCACCTTTAATCTCTATTCTGTCTGGCTTTATGAGAAATCTCTGAAAGTTCTTTGAAACCTCTTTCTCTTTTTACCCTCTACTGGGCCCATCTTTCCTACTTCAACCTAATAATATCAATTTCTCTGTTCTCCTGCCAGAATGCTGAGGTTTTTTTGGATTAAAATAATGCAAATTATATAATGTCATCTACCACTAATAGTTCTAGTATTTTATAATTATATACTGACTTAGGAGCTCTGGTGGCATAGTGTTTAAGGCACTTGACTGCTAACCAGAAGGCTGGCAGTTCAAATCCACCAGTCACTCCTTGGAAGGAAGATCAGGCAATTGACTTCTGTAGAGATACCACTTTGGAAACCAAGGAGGGGTCGCTATGAGTCGAAATGACTCAACAGCAGTAAGTTTGGTTTTAGTTTGGTTTACTGACTTAGAGTTAGCAAAATACCAACTCAAGTTTATCCTTGTTTTGTAATTGATAAACCCTTTGAGCTCTCTCTAATTAGCTTCAAATTGCATTCTCAACCAAGGCTTTTCCTTTTTGAAGTTAAATTTTGACCCATGGACTTTATGACTCTTGCCCCATAAATTCACCTCTAATACAGAAAACCAAGACCAACTTCTTTAACTTCCCTCATCTCTATTTCAACTTTTCTCTGTCTCTATCATCACAAGAAGGAAACCTGCTGGTGCAGCGCTCTGCTGCTAATTGAAAGGTGGGTGGTTTGAACCCACCAGTAGCTCTGCAGGAGAAAGATCTGGCAGTCTGCTTCTGTAAAGATTTATAGCCTTGGAAACCTTATGAGATGGTTCTATTCTGTTATATAGGGTCACTGTGAGTCAGAATTGATGGGAATGGATTTTAGGAGTTATATCATCACAAATACTTCCTTCCCTCTTTCCTGTTTCTAAGGAAGCAGTACCTTTCTTTCCTTAGAACAACTCTTGCTTCTTTGGAAATTTGCTTAATCAAATTTGCACACTCTTTCCCTGGCATCTTAAATCTCTCCCTTTTCCCTGGCTCCTTCCTCTCTGCCTACTGTTTCCAAAAACTTTCCCCTGACACTACCACCCTATTTCAATTTTACTTTTACTACTGTCTTTTAAAAGCAATCAACATTCACATTCATTTCCCCTTTTTATTCTTCAAACTTTCAGTTGGGCTTATTTTTCCCATTGTTCTAGAAATTTCATGAAAAATACCTCCTTATCAAATTCAATGACTATTTCCAAGGCTTCAAATGACTCTACCTCAGTGCAGCCTTTGCCATCACTCACTTCTCTTTCCTGAAAATATCTTGTTTTTTGTTTTTTTTTGTTTTGTTTCACTTTTGTGTTTGGTTTTATGCTTTCTTGGAGCTCCTCTTACTAACATAAAATTCCTTCCATATGTTTTTATGATTCTATTTATTTTCCTTGCCCCCTAAGCATAGATCCCCAAGATGCTGTCTTCAGCTCTCTACTCACCCAACATTTACTCCTGTTATTCAGTTGTCAAATTGATGTGAATCACTCTTAAACACACACACACACACACAGGCTTGATCTCACTCTTGAGCCCTAGATTTGATAGCTACATGATCCACTGTATATCATCGAAGTTTTCATGTCCAAACAGAACTTGCTTTCTTTTCTTCCAAACCATCTCTTCCTTCTGACTTCTCATATCTCAAGTCACTGCTCTTGAAACTGCAGCATCATCTTCAACCCTTTCTCTAAAGAGTAAGCACATCCAGTTTTTTCTATCAAAGCAGTGTTCTCCCTCATGCTATTATCTTCAGTTTCCATAATGTCATCTCAATTAAAGCTAATAATGTTGTCCTTGAATTTTTGTAACGTATTCCCTTTGCCTCACATCTCATCCACTCCCATTAATTCTGCAATCATTCACCATATTGATTTGACTTCTCAATGCATATATCTGAATATATAACCATGAAATTCAAACTCCTTCAGTGACTACACACTTCTACCAAACAAACTCTAAGCTCATACCTAATATTGTAGGTAGATTCCATATAATTTTTCAGCCTTCTTTCCTTCTCCTACTTTTATATTTTCCTACACCTCATTCAAACCAGATTACTTGTCATTCCTTTCTTTCTTCCCACTTCTGTGCCTTTGCACTTGTCATGAATGTCTTCAGCCCTCTGTCTACTGGTCTCCTTTATAGCATGAAGCCATTCTTCAAGACTTACACCAACACCTCTGTTCCATGAGATCTATTATCTCTTCTTCCAGTTTTCTGGACACAGTTATTCTCTTGCTTTTAATTTTAAGATTTTTTAAACAATTGTTTTAATTGTGTCTTTTATAGCACATAATATTAATAATGTCTTATTTTTTATTGATGTCCATCTGCCAACTATTTTTATATACAGTAATTCATTATATGCCCATCCATCACTGTGAAGAAAGCAGGACTCATTATCCAGAGTTTATAGACCCTGAAAGCAGTTTATAGAAAACTTTTTATCCAAAGTCATATAGCTGTATTTCAAAGCCAGATCTTTGAACTTCAACTCAAGCATTTGTTTTGGAATCCTACACTGCTTCTTGTGCCACCTCATTTTGTATTATAGTTATTTGTCTACTTGCTTTATCTCTACTACTGTAATATAGGCTCATTGAAGGAAGGATCATGAGAATGAAACTTTCTTTCATTAAAGGAAAGAATTCATTCCAAAGCATGGAGACATTTTGTCCAGAGCAGCAAATAACCACCAGAGCAAGGTTTGTATTTGTCCTAATTGATGACAATTTTGCATCTGTAACTAGTATTCTGAAAATCAACCAATCAACAACTCCACTTTAGTGAACACATTACAAATCAACCAAATAGCAATGATCTCACTGCAGTATTCACACTTCCACAGCTAAAAGTCAATCAATTCTTAAACACTCTTGCTTTGGGAAAAATCTACCAACTTCTGAACTTCATTTTTCTCAAAACTCTAAAACCAAGTCTGCTTTGCTCAGAGATACTGTGCCTTAAAATTCTAACCCCCCCCCAAAAAAAAAACCCTCGCTGCTGTGGAGTTGATTTGACTCATAGCGACCCCTCCTTGGTTTTCTGAGGTGGTATCTCTATGGAAGTAGATCCCCCAATCTTCCTACCAAGGAGTGACTGGTGGGTTTGAACTGCTAGCCTTCTGGTTAGCAGTCAAATGTCTGAGGCTAGTATCCTGGAAATGTTCCTAAAAGGAGGACAAACCCAAGAACTAGGCTGTGATTTGGAGCATAGCTTCCATCTTGAAGCAAAGCTTCCATCTTGAAGCAAATAATATTTTTCTGGGAAGGGTAACCAATTCAATCTTTAAGACAAGTGCTAAGTCAATGGGATGGGTCAACAAGAAAGGCAGAGAGAGCTGTATCTCGGAAGGTAAAGAGAAGTCTCATATGTCCTTCCTGCTTGATTTAAATGGGGTCCCTAAGTCTTAATACCAGCAATGAGACTGTGGAAATCTACCATCACAGCAAGACTATCCAATCTCAAGTTTGGTTGGGTGATAAAATTATTGCTTATTAAATTCCTGTTTGAGTTAAGTTTGACTGAGAAATTAATATAAGCCTGGTCCTGAAGTGAAGGTATTTATAACTCCAACATAGTAGAGCAAAGGAAGGCAGAGACAAAGAAAACAAGGTTGGGGTTGCTATTAGCAAACTAAATAATCTTAATATCAAGTATAGCACCTTGTCTCATTCAGAAAATTTGATGGGATGGCCTTCTTAATGTTTCTTATTATTACCAGCTAATCCAGGCTACACTTGCACATGCTTAACTGTGCATCACTTCAAATCCTTTTTTTGAAATCATTGGGAAATAAGGAAGAAGTGGAATGAAAAAGTAATGTAGGGAAGACAGATGTGAAAATGTCCTCTGTGAGACTCCTCTAGCGGACAATTTAACACTTCTTTTTTCTTCTCAGGAGCTCTGGTAGCATAGTGCCTAAGGCACTTGACTGCTAACCAGAAGGCTGGTGGTTCAAACCCACCAGCCACTCCTCGGAAGGAAGGTTGGGCAATCTACTTCTATAGTAGTACTGCCTCGGAAACCCAAGGAGGGGTTGCTATGAGTTGGATCTGACTCGACAGCATTGTGTTTGGTTTTTGTTTTTCTTCTCATATAAATATACGATTTTCTACTAATGCATTTTTAAAAATAGTCAATACACTGAATATTTACATATGTAAAACAAAATCAAAGCAGATCTAGACAGAACAAAGGATTTATCTATCCATCCAAATAGCATTACCTGGGCTGTGGTTTGGTGGCTAGGCACTGGATGCTGGAAATGAACAACCTCACAAGAGGCAGGCATTTGTATAGGTGACAGTGAGAACACAAAGGGGTTATGACATTGGGAGCTGGGTCCTAAAATACATATGGGAGCTTCCCAGATATGAAGGTTGTAGAGCTTCTGAGAAGGAAATTTTAGGTAAAGGTATATTTCTTTCTACAACCTTTTTTTTTTTTTTTTTT
>NW_006921704.1:3889693-3902175 GCF_000298275.1 Orycteropus afer afer | reverse complement strand
GCTCTATCAGACCAGCAAACCTGGTCCTTTTTTTTTTTTTTCCCCAAATGATTTTGAGTTTTGTTCCACATAGTTCTCACACTCTATCTAGGATCTCCTATATAGATCCCCTTCTGAGTGGTTGACAGTGGTAGCTGGGCACCATCTAGTTCTTCTGGTCTCAAGTCATATAGGCTGAAGATCGCATGGTGTATCAGTGGCTGGGATTAATCGTTTCCATGAATCTTTGGTTTCATTCATTCTTCTTTGCTCTGGACAAGGAGAGACCCACCATTGCATTTAGATGGCTTCTTGCAAGCTTTTAAGATCCCAGTTGCTACTCACCAAAGTAGGAGGTGGAGCAATGTTTTGTGTAATATCTTATGCCAATTGAGCTTGATTTCCTCTGCAACTTATGGTCCAGAGCCCACAGGTGCAACTACTCCCTCCCTCTGGGTAGCTGGCTGTGCCCAAGAAGTGACTACAACCTTGACCCTTGTCAGCTCTCCTATACCCCTGGGAATTCTTATAGAACACATCAATACACCTGTATAAATATTGTCTGCCAATCCTATACATGGTCTTGGGCACACTTCCCCCTGCATAGACATACCTAATAATTCAGCCTTTCCACCCATATATCCATGTTTGCCTTCACTGACAATGCAGTACTGTATGTGCAAAAGGGTTCATCTTTGCGGTCTGTACCTCCCATGTACCTCTCTATGTCTTCCTCTTCCTTAGTGCCACCATGTTGATCACTCACATCTGGTACTTTGCCCTTCTCTTCACTCAAATCAATACTTGTCTCTCCCTATCTAACAGTGGTAACCAACAAAGAAAATTTTGTTTTCTCCAACCCTTAGTAACCAACAAAGAAAATTTCCTTCCATATAGAAACCTTTCCTTGACTTTTACAATAGTGGAGTAATACAATATTTGTCCTTCTGGGATTGACTTATTTTACTCAGCAAAATATCCTCCAAGTTCATCCACATTATGAGGTGTTTTGCAGATTCTACATTATTCTTTAGGGTTGCATAGTATTCCATTTTGTGTATGTACCATAGTTTGGTTATCCACTCTTCAGTTGATGGACACTTAGGTTGTTTCCATCTTTTGGCTATTGTAAATAGTGCTGCAATGAACATGGGTGTGGATATGTCTGTTCTTTTCCTGGCTCTCACTTCTTTAGGATATAACCTAGTAATAGAATGGCTGGGTCAAATGGTTTTCTTATTCAGTCTGCAACTCTCCATCTCTGAAGTGGTGTATTTAATCCATTAACATGCAGTGTAATTATTGACAACTATGAACTGGTTGCTGTCATTTTGTCATGTGTTTTTTCATGGTGTTTCTGGTTTCTTTGTTCCACATAATTTTCTGTGCTGAGCTCATAATGTTTATGAATTGTGCTGTCATTTCCTTTGTTGCTGTTGTTTTAGTATTTGCTAAATATGTGCTTGTCTTTTTTATTGTGATGAGAAAGTTTTTTTCTTTGAGGTTACCCTGTGATTTATAATTTTCTTATCGAGTTTAGAACAGTCCATTCTATCTTGTAACTTTCTTGACTTCCTCACCATTTAGAAGTTCTGTAACTACTCAGTATTTTCCCTCTTTTTGGTTCATACTTGTCCTAATTTGCCAATTGATGTCTCTGGTTCCCTGTTTACAATCTTGTAAGCTTATTTTACTTTGGATACTTCCATAACTGAGTTGGTTTCTGGGTTATGTCATCATGTGTGTGGTTGGTTGTTGTTTGCTGTTGTTGGTTCTCTGTCCAAAGGACTCCCTTTAGCATCTCATGTAAAGTTGGTATGGTTTTAACAAATTTCCTTAATTTCTGCTTATCTGGAAATGTCCTAATTTCACCATCATATTTGAGGGACAATTTACTGGGTATAAAATTCTTGGTTGGAAACTTTCTTTCAGCGTTTTATATATACCATCCCATTGCCTTCTTCTTTGAATGGTTTCTGCTGAGAAATCATAGCTTATTCTTACTGGTTGTCCTTCATAAGTAACTGTTCATTTTTTCTGTGCTGCTTTCAGGATTCTTTCTCTGTCTTTGGTTTTAATGAGTTTAATGATGGTACATCTTGGTGATTTTCTTTTGGGGTCTATCCAGTTTGGGGTTCATTGGATTTCCTGAATGGATATATTCTCATCTTTCATCATATCAGGGAAGTTTTCTTCCAACAAATCTTGGACAATTTTCTCAGTAGTTTTCTTATTCTCTTTCTGTTCTGGATTTCCAATTACACATAGGTTATTCCTTTCGATGGTATCCCACATGAACCTTAGGCTTTCTTCATTTTCTTTTGATCTTTTTTCTGGTTGATCCCTCTTCAAAGAAGTATTAAGGTATTTGTCTTCAATCTCATTAATTCTGTCTCCCACTGATTCAATTCTACTCTGTTGCCCTTTCAATGTGTTACTTATTTCTGACAATTTAGTATTAATCTTCTGGATTTCTATCTATAGATTTTGAATCATTTCTAATTTTTCATTTATTTTGTCATTTTGTTCTTGTACTTTCTTCTGAAATTGTTCTAGAGTTTTGTCTTGTGTTTTCCTTAATTTTGTCAGTGTTTTCCTTGATCTGTCTCTCAATCCTTTGAAGATACCTAAATATAATTCTTTTGAATTCCTTATCAGGGAGTTCCAATGCTTCTTCTTCCTCAGGGATATGTTCTTGGTCTGTATTCTGCTCCCTTGTTTCTACCACTTTATCTTGCTTCTTTGTGTGGACTGTGATGGTCTGTTGTCTCTGAGACATTGTGACATAGTTGTATTTAGATCTCTGTTAACTGTTTTGGAATACCAGCTAAGGGTGAGTCAGGCTCTTCTTGGTGGTTGTTTATTGTTGGCCAGTTGGAGAAGGAATTGGTGGCTCTCATTCAATAAGTGAAGCTTTAGGAGGTGTGGGTGCAGTTGTGTGGTATGAGCACTGTTGCTGTCTCCTACTCAGTTAGACAAAAATAACAAATGGATAACCATCAAAAAAGTAAAAGCAAGTGGACAAAAAGCACACCATGTAATCACACAGGAACAATAATCAAGAAAAGAAAAAAGAAAAAAAAATGCAATCTCTGGGGAGGGGCAATAAGAGATAAAAGCTAGAGAAGGAGAATAATGAAGAAAAAATGGAAAAAATGCAAAAAGAAAAACAAGGAACAGGGTTAACCATTAGAAAGAGAGAAAAAAAAAAAAAAAAAAATGGAACCAGAAAAAGGGGAAAGAGAAAAATCTGAAAATTAGAACCTGGAAGGGAAGAATAAAGAAAACTAATAAAAAGGACAAAAATAGTAATAATAATTTTAAAACAGATAAAAACAAAAAAATCTGGGCAGGGCAGGGCACCCAGGCTCTGTCCAAGCACACAGACTGGGATGGAATTCTTGACAGCCCAGAAGGTGGATGAGAGTGAGGGATGGCCGCACCTCTATTCACCAAGAGGGTGTGGGGTATAAAAGTAACAAGGGGAATATTGCACTTTTACAGTCATTGGCCTCCAGAATGTCCTTGTGTTTCCCCACAAGTGGAGTCTATTCTTAAGTCCCTGGAATCTGGGAGAATGCTGTTGCTTTAAATATCCAAAATGGTTGAACCACTTGTACACGTTCAAAATGGCTGTGCCTTCTGGACAGGCAAAAGTCCACAGCTCAGCCCACCTTCCTTTTCGCTGCTTCCTCTTTTATTCACCAGCCACCAGTACAGTCCTCAGTGCATTCCCAGGCTAAAACCAAACCAAACCAAACTCACTGCTGTGGAATCAGACCCAACTCATAGTGACCCCTCCTTGGGTTTCCGAGATGGTATCACTACAGAAGTAGATTGCCCAACCTTCCTTCCAAGGAGTGGCTGGTGGGTTTGAACCACCAGCCTTCTGGTTAGCAGTCACATGCCTTAGGCACTATGCCACCAGAGCTCCTAGTCCCTGATTTTTAGGTTAATTCTTAGGTCCTAACACCACACAGCAATATTCAAGCTGTCTGAGTTGTCAGGATCGCTGCCAGACGGCAGCTCCGTATGTCTCCTTTTTTTTGGTATTTTCATGCAAATTCTTCTATTAGTTGGAGTTTAGTCCACTTATATATCCTTCCCTTCAAAGCTCAGGACTCCAGGATTATCTTCTGTATCTGGTTAATTGAAGAGGGTCTGTGCAGTCTTTCTGCCTATTCCACCATTTTACCAAAACTCTCTCTTTCTACATCCCTTTAAAGCCAGAAATATTTGGAAATTTAAATTCACATACCAAGCTGATTGGTTTAAAACATGAATTGGGCTCTGCTGGCCAAAGTCCAAAGCCAAACCTCAAAGTAAAGCCAAAGCTCCAATCAAGTCTTGACTTAAGTTCTGGCTCCAGGTCAGTCTCCCAAAGGTGCCCAGATCCCTACAAATGTTCAGAGTAGAGTTCTCCATCTGAGGACAGGACTGGTGTGATCTCTTGGACTTCCTACCACCTGTATGACCTGGTGTTCTCCTGTGCTATTGGTACAAATAAACCTGAGGCAAGGGAGGCAAATAAATAATTAATAAAACATGAATTGTTTATATTTAATTTAATTCTGCATTATATTTACCAAACTTATTTTGATTTGAAAGGTAGATTTAGGTTGTGAAATTTGTTTGGTCAACAGATTTGCTTCTGAAGAACCAAGTATACAAGACCACATCTGGAGAAAAGGTTTTCTGTTGAAAAGTCACCAGATTGTCCTTTGAGTGCTTTGAATTCAACAAACTATGAGAATTCTCCTTTTTTCAAATAAAGTAATTAAAAGTTGAACATTGTTACTATTGAACACTGTTCTTTATAAAGAAGTTGATTTCTTTGATATAATATTAATTTCCCTTGGGGAAACACCCTTGATAAATGAAAATATTTTTTTCAGCAAATAATCTATTGCTTTAAATTCATTTAAATTGGTTTGATAATCTGTTTCAATTCCTGTGGCAAATTCCTATGTGGAAAGAATTTTAATTAAAATAAAAATAATATATGCATATGACTAAAGAAATCAAATAGTAGAGAAAAGTTTATAATGCAAAGAACAGTTCTTTTCCCAAACACTCCTATCCTTAGCCACGTCCCTGGAGACACCATTTTAAACAACCTCTGTTTTTATTTTATATCATTATTTTTTGCAGGGTTCTATCCCCTCCCCTCTCACCCCTGGTAACCAACAAAGAAAGTTTCCTTTCATATATAAACCTTTCCTTTACTTTTTACAATAGCGGACTAATGCAATATTTGTCCTTCTGTGATTAACTTATTTCACTCAGCATAATGTCCTCCAAGTTCATCCACATTATGGGGTGTTTTGTAGATTCTACATTATTCATTAGTGTTGCATAGTATTCCATTGTGTGTATGTACCACAGTTTGCTTATCCATTCTTAAACAACCTCTATTTTTAGTATTTCCAGTAGTTAGTTACCTCCATATCTCTAAATGATATACTTCACCTCTATTACTTTATTTCTCAAGATTTGGCTTCTTGCCTCCATATTTTCATATCATTACGTTTTACTTCCTTTATTAGTTATCTTTAAGGATTGTTGTTGTTGTTGTTATGTGCTGTGGAGTCAGAACCGACTCATAGCAAGCGACCCCTCCTTGGGTTTCCGAGGCAGTATCACTATGGAAGTAGATTGTCCAACCTTCCTTCCGAGAAGTGGCTAGTAGGTTTGAACCACCAGCCTTACGATTCTTAGATGGTGTAAATGGTTAAGTGTTCTACTGCTAGCTAAAAGGTTGGAGATTAGAAATCTACCCAGAGGCACCTTGGAAATAAAGCCTGAGGATCTGTTTCCAAAGGGTCATAACCTTGAAAACTCTATGGAGCAGTTCTGCCCTGAACATAAGAGTTGGAATCAACAAGACAACAATTAGTTACCTTTATAAATGAATAAATATGCTTAAACTTGTATTTTTCATTCTATCAACTGGAAACTAAGTTTGACTCCCAAGTTTGTAAGGTGAGGATATTAGTCCCTCTTTCTTTCTACCTCTCCTCCTCAACTTTTACCTCCCTGTTAGCTTAAAAGAAAAAAACAATATGCATTCAAGGGTTGATATGATTACATTTTTTATCTACTGTTCCAAAGTGATAAACCCAATTCCACTCAGTGAAAATTGTTAGGATGGAATAATCTTTATTATACTCCATCATTTAATCAAAAGGGTGTGACATTTTTGTTTGCTTTGTAGTTATATTTATTATGCTTTGCACAGCATTTTGATTTTCTAAGAGTTTCTGTTGTTTTTTTTTTTTTTTCTGGTTGATAGAAGAATCATGTATCTTCTTAGAATATCCTTTATATCTTCCAGCTTCTTATTAATTCTGTCTATTATCTAGAATCAATTTTATTATTTTGCATGAAGTTTATTTATTTTCCGTTCTAATTAGGACCTAGTTACTTGCTTCATATTTGGACTACCACTTTCTTGTCTGGCTTTGCCCCTCTCTTACTGAAGTTTCTAGCCCTCTTTTTTTCTTTGTATTCTATACTTCGAATAATCTTCAAGTTGTTCCAACATCTCAATTTTGTCATCTACCCAATAGAATCCTTTTATTCCTGAAAACATCATTCAGGTAGCTCTCCATCCACTTGCATAAACCTGGACTGATTATTTTCTGGGCTTCTTGCACAACTCAACTGTCTTCCTGGGTCTTCCCTTTATTGATCATCTGGATTTGATATGTAGTTTCTTGAACTCCATGTCTTCATCATTTTATTGGGGCATACCTCTGAAATAATTTCCCAAGGAAGAATGTATGAAAAATAATAAATTTTCATGCATCTGAAAGTCATTTGTTCTGCCCTAATAATAGAGGAATACTTTGTCTAGGTATAAAAATCCATTTAAATACATTTTGTTTAAAAACTTTGAAGGCACTGCCCTTTGCTTTTTAGCATTTAGTGCTGCTGGTGGGAAATTTGATAACAGTTTAATTGGTGGTCTTTTATGATCTAATTGTTCTCATTAAAAACTGTAAATATATGCTATTGAGCTTGTCATTCTTCAATTTCATGATTGTCAGCGTGTGGATATCTTTCTATTCAATCTGCTTAGTACTCAGTTGTTGTTGTTGTTACATGCCATCGAGTTGGACCCAACTCATAGCGACCCTCCTTGGGTTTCTGAGGCAGTATCACTATGGAAGTAGATTGCCCAACCTTCCTTCCAAGGAGTGGCTTGTGGGTTTGAACCGCTAACCTTCTGGTTAGTAGTCAAGTGCCTTAGGCACTACACTACCAGAGCTCCCTGGTACTCAGTAGTCCCTTTCAATTTGAAGATTGTGTCTCCCTTCAGCTCTAGCAAGTTCCTTATTGGTTTAAACAAATAAAGCACTACTTTTGTCACTGAAAAAGAAGTTGTAGGTAGGTAATTGAGGGTGTTCATTCTTCTTATCAATGATGCTCTCTGGAAACCAGTTACCTTCTGCCTTTCCACTTTATCTTCATTAGCATATTGGGTTTTGGCCTGTTTCCTCCTGCTCCTGTAACACTAGTAGCACTAGGAAGCTCCTTGGAAGGAAGGCTGGGCAATCTACTTTCATAATGATACCATCTCAGAAACCCAAGGAGGGGTCAGGTCCAACCTGATGGCAAAATAAAAACAACAACAACAACCTGTAGCACTATGTGTCACATTCACATCTGAGGTAGGGTGAAGGGGCAAAGTTAGTCATATCTGTCTCCTTTTATTCTGGAAGCAAAAGATTTCCCATCTCTCCCCAGTCATATTTATGTTTACATCTAATTGGCCAAAACTATGTCATACGGCCACGCTTGTCTCCACGGGAGTCTGGGAAACTGAATACTATACTTAATTTGGTATTTTGTTGTCCTGAACAAAATTAAAGTTAGCAGACAGGAAAAGGGAGGAATATTGGGTAAGAATCCAACAGTGTCTGTCACAGGGAACAAAACATGATTTAAATAAATAAAGTGTTGAAAAGCTATACAATCTAACATAAAATATAAGACGTAATATAAGTGATCACCAATAAAATTCCCAAAGTATACATGCAAATAATATGTGACACAATTTTTAAAAAATCAATTTTTAAATCAAGTTTGATCGGTGTATTTATTGAAATCATCTCTCAATCCAAAATGCAGTGTGAAACGTCTTAATTAAAATATATCTAAGTTATGACAAAATTGCATAATATTCATTTATGAAACATGAACTTCTATCTCCTTACAACTTGGAAAACAATATTTTCTATGGGAGAAATTGTTTCAGTTTTTCCTGAAGTTTGCTACCCCTTCCAGCTTGACACTCATTTCACCTAGGGGTAGCACCACCCCCACATGAATGCAGGGCCCATAGTCATCAACATTTTTCAAAAGGGGAAGGTAAAAATGATGCCAGAAGTTGTTCCTGACTTACAAGTGCATATTTTAAATGTTCATATATTAATATATAAATGTCTGTCTCAACTGAAGCCTTATATTCTTGAGATACCTGCCATAGCCAGTATGCTTAAGACTCCATTTCTCTCTCCAGTAAGCTCAATTTCCACTTGAAAAAGAATATAGGTTATTTAATTTCAAAAGAGATATATCATTTAGGATTGAGTTTTGCAACAATTGACGAAACCCAAAGAAAAAGTGGCTTAGCCAAACTAGAAATGTATTTCTCTCATGTAAAAGAACCCCGGAGATAGGCAGTCCAGGGCTAGTAAAGCAATTTCATAACACATGACATTGTCATGGTCCCAGATTCCTTCTACTGTGTTGTTTGCTCAGCATGTAGCTTCCTCCGATGGTCCAAAATGACTGTTTGAGCTCCAGATGTTATATTCTAGCAAGCAGAAATGAGTAAGGGACATTTTAGAACACTTTCTGGAAGTTGCACATGACACTTTTTATAAAACTTTGGTTTAGCACACGGCCAGACCTAGCTGCAAAGGAGTTTGAGAAATGTAGTTTTGATGCCAGGTGGCCATGTGGCCAACTAAAAATCAGATATTCTACTACTAAGGAAAAACAGACACTGTGATCAATGAACCAACTTTGACACAATAGGAAACTTCTCATAATTAACAAGGTTTCCTGCCCTATTGTACATAATGTGCCAGATCCTGTCCTTCATGCTTGGCATATATTAATTCCCATAACAACCTTCTGAAGTGAGTGTTATTATCTCCATTTTACAGCAGAGAAAATCAAGTATACAAAGACAATTCTATTTATTTGGTACTTAGTACTTAGGCTAATATAGTATCTTTTGCCCTGAAGTATTTAATTAATGTTTTTTAGTGACCTTGAGTGACAATGAAAATGCATGGGTCTGTGAGAATCTGATTTAAGCCTATTGCTTTGTGTAATTAGGTCTGCAAGGTTTTTAAATTATTGATGTTTATTTTCTAAGATTCTATGCTGGGAAACATGCATTTCAAAGCTATGTGCTTGAATGAAGAGCTCTAATGATTAGACTTGTCGGCTAAATATCCCAAGAGGGACTAGTTTCACCAGTCGATGATTTCAAATTGCTGGGCCTTGGGGTGCTGCAAGTCCTGACTTTGTGTGCTGCTGAACTGTGATGGGTCTCAATGACTTTGGGGAGTGGATCTGGAACAGAAAAAACACCAGAATTTAAGGTGGGATGCACTAAGGTCTATCCATATCAGAGTGTCTGCAGTGGAAGGCTGGCTTTTTATCCCTTTTAAGTTAGTGCTTTTCTGTTATTTTCTCAGCGTTATGGATTGAATTTTGTTCCCCAAAATATATGTGATGGAGTCCTGACCCCTATACCTGTGGATGCAATTACACTTGAGAGTAGAGTTTCATTATATGAATGAGGCTTATCAACGTAGGATGTGTCCTAAACCTAATCACTATGGAGGAATATAAAGAGTAGGATAGACACAGGGGGAAATAAGCACTGAGAAGACAGATGTCACATGGCGATTCCCAAGAACCAAGGAAGAGAAGCTGAAAGAGACACAGATCTTCCTCCAGACCCAACAAAGAGAGAGCCTTCCCCTTGAGTCTTGAGTGCAGACTTCTAGCACTCTGAGAACTGTGAGAAAATAAATTTATCTTCTTTATAGCCACCCACTTGTGATATTTGTGTAACAGTAGCACTAGGTAACTGAGACAGTAGGGGTACTGAAAATACATCATGGCCAATGGTCTTTTATCACTGGGATAATTTGGCCAAGAAATATTGTTGTTAGGTGCCATTAAGTTAGTTCTGACTCATAGCAACTCCATGTACAACAGGATGAAACACAGCTCATCTTCACAGTCATTGCCATGTTTGAGCCCATTTTTGCAGCCACTTTTTCAATCCATCTTGTTGAGGGCCTTCTTCTTTTATGCTGACTCTCTAGTTTACCAAGCACAATGTGCTTCTGCATGGACTGTTCCTTCCTGATAACATGTCCAAAATACATAAGACGAAGTCTCGCCATCCTTGTTTCTAAGGAGCATTCTAGGACTTCTTCCAAGACAGATTTGTTCGTTCTCGCAGTTCATGGTATATTCAATATTCTTCACCAACACCATAATGCAAAGGCATACATTCTTCTTCAGTCTTCCTTATTCATTGTTCAGCTTTTGTAACATATGAGGGGATAGAAAATACCATGGCTTGGGTAAGGTGCATCTTAGTCCTCAAAGTGACATCTTTGCTTTTTACTACTTTACAGAGGTCTTTTGTAGCAGATTTGCCCAATGCAATATGTTGTCATTTGATTTCTTGACTGCTGCTTCCATACATGTTGATTGTGGATCCAAATAAAATGAATCCTTGAAAACTTCAATACTTTCTCCATTTATCATGATGCTGCTTTTTGGTCCATTTGTAAGGATTTTTGTTTTCTTTATGTTGAGGAATAATCCATATTGAAGGCTGTATGTAGTCTTTGATCTGCATCAGTAAGTGCTTCAAATCCTCTTTGCTTTCAACAAGCAAGGTTGTATCATCTACATATTGCAGGTTGTTAATGAGTCTTCCTCAGATCTTGATGCCATGTTCCTCTTCATAAAGTCAAATTTTTCAAGTTATTTGCTCAGAATACAGATTGAATAAGTGTGTGAAGGTATACAACCCTGACACACAGCTTTCCTGATTTTAAACCAAGCATTATTGCTTTGGTCTATGTACGACTGCCTCTTGGTCTATGTACAGGTTCCACATGAGCACAATTAAGTGTTATAAGCAAAATCTGTATTTCCAAAACAGAACTATCATTTCCTAATTGCAGTTTCTAAGGATTATTCTTGTTAAAACCTGCACATCATTGCCAGAGTGATGATGAGAGGTCAAAAAAATTTTTAGATTATTTTGTTGTGAATTTTTTAATCTTTCATGTAAATCATCAACTGTGATGTTTATTAGTTCCCTCATCCCATAGGACATTTGCCAGACAAAACCTCAGGAAGGAAAGCCTGAAAGATTATGTGTGAACCATTTTAGATCATTCTTTAAAACATATTTCCTTTTGAGCAACAGAGGAAATTTAGCAACAGAAGGCTTGCACTGTGTTATAACTTTCATATTACCCTTTCCATAGCCATTTTTCTTTGGCTGCATGTTGTATATCATTCATTGCAAGTTTACTTCATTCCCCTGGATTCATAGCAGATGCTCTGTGGACCATAAAATTTCAGCTGCAAAACCAGAACATCTCATTATTTCTGAAATATCAAGCTTGTATCTTCTTGATAAATAATTCCTACTAGTATAATGTATCAGACTAAAACATATTTTCTGAGGCCAGTGAGGTTAAAGCGGCAATCTCACCTTTTTTAATTTTTTTGCCCTGAAGTCAGTGATTTCCATATATAGAGTGACCCCAGTTTGTGTTGAACATGGGGAATGAGGATGAAGCATGAAACGACACATATTGCTGTCAGAGATTTGAAATGAGGCCTGCTAACCTGTAGGCAGCCTCCCAGACTAATCAACCCCTTGCATTACCAATGTATGCAGATAGCTGCACACCTTAGCTGGCTGGGAAGTTTTCCGTTTCTTCCTTCTCCTTCTACTCCTCTTTTTTTAAATCACAGCCATTAACAAACATTACATTTTAATGCAATTTTTCCTTTCCTCTTCTACTCCAGTGGGGGGGCGGAAATCCATTGACACCATATCTCTTAGACACTGGTCTCATCTGGTTTCCCTGATGCTTGAAAAGTGGGTGCGACTGTTTTGATGTGCTTTTGAATATACATCAGTCAGCAGTGCTTAAACAGGTGATAACATTTTTACTCTTTCAGCTGACAACAGTCGACTCTCTGGAATCTAGCCACTTGCTAGAGTTGGCTGCTTGTTCTAGCACAAGAAGTTTGTTAAAGAAATCATGTCATCACTTTGAGTTTTGTTTGTTGTACTCTGTGTGTTAGCAACATTGGGAAAGGGAAGGGATTCGGAAAAAATAATTTGTTTTCTATTTCTTGAAGTCTTTTTCAGTGCCTCCCTCCCAAGTTTACAATTGAATGACAATAGAATTATACATATAATTCTATTTATTTAT
>NW_006921704.1:3887389-3889038 GCF_000298275.1 Orycteropus afer afer | reverse complement strand
GGTTCAAACCCACCAGCCACTCCTTGGAAGGTAGATGGAGCAATCTACTTCCGTAGTGATACTACCTCGGAAACCCAAGGAGGGGTTGCTATGAGTCGGGTCTGACTCGATAGCACATAACAACAACAACAACATATTTATATATCTATAGTTATATATTATGTCTTATATTATAATACTGTGTGTGTGTGTATATATACACACACACACACATACATATTTATGACACATCTCAGATGATTTAAAGTAAGTCATTTCAACTGTCAATTGTGCCACTGTCTATTAGGGCTGCCCTCTGGTTGTGTAGTGCCTAAGGCATTTGACTGCTAACCAGAAGTCTGATGGTTCAAATTCACCAGGCACTTCTCAGAAGGAAGACTAGGCAATATATTTCCTAGAGATACCTCCTCAGAAACCCAAGGAGGTGTCGTTGTGAGTCGGATCTGACTCAACTGCAGTGAGTTTGGTTTGGGGTTTTGGTTTGATTACTATTAACTGTGTCAGGTAGTAGTGTGGTGACTGCCTTAGTGAGAACTCATTTTTTATGGTGAAACTGTGAGCGGCAACAGTTACAGTAGTATTTTTGACCTATAGGCCTGGGATCCTTGGTGGGTCCTGAACTTTTTTATGTGGTATTTGCATTTATATCCATGTTGTTGTTGTTGTTGTTATGTGCCGTCGAGTCAAACCTGACTCATAGCGACCCCTGCTTGGGTTTCCGAGGCAGTATCACTACGGAAGTAGGATTGCCCAACCTTCCTTCCGAGGAGTGGCTAGTGGGTTTGAACCGCCAGCCGTCTGGTTAGAAGTCAAGTGCCTTAGCCACTATGCTACCAGAGCTCCCATTATATCCATAGTCTTAGTTATTTCATGCTGCTGTAACCAAAATACCACAAATGGATGACTTTAACAAAATGAACTTTATTATCCCACAATTAGAAAGCTAGAAGTCCAAATTCAGGGTACTACCTCCAGGAAAAGCTTTCTCTCTGTGTCAGTTCTGGAGGGAACTGCTTGTCTCCTTTCAACATCTGTGGGTTCAGCATCCCTTGGAGATCTCCATATATCTTGGCATAAATCTTCCTCTGGGTCTAAGAGTTCTTCAGCACAGGGACCCCAAGTCCAAGGACACACTTTGCTCCTAGTTCTTCTGTCTTGGTGGTACTGAGGTCCCTAACTCTGTTCACTTTCTTTCTTCTTTTATCTCATGTAAGACAAAAGGTGATACAGGCCACACCCCAAGGAAATTCTCATTACATCAGATCAGGCCTGTGACACGAGTAAATGTGTTGCATCCCACCTTAATCTCGCCTCATTAACATAACAAACATAACCTAATCTTCATTAACATAATCTAATCCTGCCTCATTAGTACATAAAGTTCAGGAAACAATATATCACAAATGTAGGATAATTACATCAGATTATATCATGGGGGATAACTACATCATTATATAACTGACAAACACTGAAAATCATGGCTGAGCCATGTTGACACATATTCATATTTTGGGGGTGGATACAATTCAATCCATGACATGTACCAAGCCTTGTCATGAGATTTAATTAACAATGTTTCATGCACATAAAGATTATTTTAAAATATATATATATATATATATATATATATACACATATATATATATATA
>NW_006921704.1:3885978-3887244 GCF_000298275.1 Orycteropus afer afer | reverse complement strand
CTCCTCAGAAGGAAGGTTGGGCAATCTATTTCTGTAGTGACACCACCTCAGAAACCCAACGAGGGGTCGCTATGAGTTGGGTCTCACTTGACGGCACATAACAACAGCAACAACACACACACACATATATGTATGTATGTATTTGTATGTATATATATAAGTGCTATTGTGTTGATTAAAATTCTAAAATGCATTTAATAGCATTACTGAATGTATGGTATCTCTGTCATTATATATCTTCTCTAGTAAAAGTACAATCATCTTTCCAATAGGAGATCTGATATGTTTACTTGAAAAGGTGTCATCATGAATAAAAAGCTCAGCAACCACTGAGCTAGGAAAGACAGTGAGTTCGTAGATCTATATCTATAGAGAGGCTGCCTACAGGAAGCAGGAAGCTGAAATCAGACCAAACCTACAAACAACGGAAAAAAAAATGTTACTTTGACTCCTGGGGCCTCCAAGGACATAGCACATGTATTCCATAGCCAAAGCTTCAGGTGACCAAATCATCAAATAAGCATCCCTTTCTGGTAGCGTAGTGCCTAAGGCATTTGACTACTAACCAGAAGGCTGGTGGTTCAAATCCACCAGCCACTCTCGGAAGGAAGACTGGGCAATCTACTTCCATAGAGATAAAACCAAACCAAACTCACTGACACCAAGTTGATCCCAACTCATAGCCACCCTGCTTGGGTTTCCAAGGTGGTATCTCTACAGAAGTAGATTGCCCAATCATCCTTCCAAGGAGTGGATGGTGGGTTTGAACCTTTAGCCTTCTTGTTAGCAGTCAAATGCCTTAGGCACTATGCCACCAGAGCTCCTTGCATAGATACTGCCTTGGAAACCCAAGAAGGGGTTGCTATGAGTCGGGATCAACTTGACAGCAGTGAGTTTGGTGTTTTTTTTTTTCTTCTTAGAATTGTTGTTGTAGTTATGTGCCAACAAGTGGGACATGACTCATAGCAACCCCTGCTTGGATTTTCAAGCCAGTATCACTACGGCCCTAGGGGATGGCCTCAGGGCCTTGGGCAGTCAGCTGCCACACCCAAGGCTGGTGGTTCAAGCCCACCAGATGCTTCCCACCAGGTAGCCGGGCTGTCTCTTTGGGAGCTCTGGTAGCATAGTGGCTAAGGCACTTGACTGCTAACCAGAAGGCTGGTTGTTCAAACCCACCAGCCACTCCTCGGAAGGAAGATGAGGCAATCTACTTTCGTAGTGATTCTGCCTCGGAAACCCAAGGAGGGGTCACTGTGAGTCGGGTCC
>NW_006921704.1:3883380-3885588 GCF_000298275.1 Orycteropus afer afer | reverse complement strand
CAGTATCACTACGGAAGTAGGATTGCCCAACCTTCCTTCCGAGGAGTGGCTGGTGGGTTTGAACCGCCAGCCGTCTGGTTAGCAGGCAAGTACCTTAGCCACTATGCTACCAGAGCTCCCAGGCACTGTAATTAGAATCTATAATTGTTTTCTTTGTCATTGTACACTTCAACAGAAAATTCATAGCTTGTAAAGGAGTTTAGATTAGTGCTTTTCAAACTTAGGTATGTAGAGACTCCTTTTAACGAGAATACTATTTATTTTCAATGGTTGACTTAACAATTTTTGTTATTAATATTACTTAATAATATGCAAACATAAAACTAGTTATAAGCTCCTAATACTCACCAAACCCAAACTCACTGTCCTTGAGTCAATTCTGAATCATTGTCACCCTTTTTAGGACAGAGTAGAACTGCCCCATAGCGTTTCCAAGACTATAAATCTTTACTGAAGCAGAGTGCCTCATCTGTCTCCTGTGGAGCAGCTGATAGGTTCAAACCACCAAACTTGGTTAGCAGCCATAGCCATTGTGCCACCAGAGCTCACAGTCTTGATCAATTGTAAACCCTTATTTGCAAATCAAATGGTAATCAAGATCAATAAAATATCAATTAATTAGCAACACTAATTTAAAGTACATAAATATATATATATAGAGAGAGAGAAAAAGTGTTATAGTGGTATAGTGGTTAAGGCATTTGGCTGCTAACCAAAAGGTTGATGATTTGAATCTGCTAGCCACTCCATGGAAGAATGTTGAGGCAATCTGCTTCCATAAAGATTTACAGCCTTGGAAACCCAATAGGAGTCACTGTGAGTCAGAATCAACTTGGTGGCAGTAAGTTATATATATATATATATATATATATATGTATATATATATATATATATATACTGCTTAAACACTATTATAACTTATAATATAAAAACATGTTGATTGCCATGGCACAGATACCTTTTTTTTTTTTAAGTTTGGCCTATAATACCTACCATATGTTATGTGATAATTCAATTCTTTCACTGTTTTTCTCTTTTTAAATTAATTTGTATGATACATTTGATTATCATAAAAACAAAAACATACAGTTATAGAATTATCATAGAGCACTCTCATGCCTCCAAGAATATACCTCTGAGGATCTGAGGACGCTATTTGGCGAAATACTCTTTTAGATACGTAACACCCAGTACCAGTGACTGAAATATCAAGAGCAACATCCTAAGTGAATGTCTTTTGCAAAATGTAATCCAAGACAGAAACATCTCTCTCTCTCTTTTTTTCATTCACTTCTTTTTTTTTTTTTTTTTTTCAGATTAGGAGTTGCAGTGATAGAGCACTCACTTAAAGTAAGTAAGTAAAAGCAAATGAACCTTAAAAATAAAGAATCCAAGCAGACCACAGCATTTTGGTTTTTTTTCTGGATATAAGTTGGAGTATTTTATAACTTGATGGAAGTAGTACTCTAAATGATAACCTTTCCTATTTAGCAGGAAGCCTCAGTTTAACACTTTGTTTTTTCAATTTAAAAGTTAAACACTTAATAACTTCCTAAAGTTTTCTAGTTATTTCCTTTTATACCTATGGACTACTTTCTTTCTAAATTGTGGAAAGCTTGCTGCAATGCATCTGTCCTTTATTTAAACCACCTCATGCCACATTGTGTAACCAGCTTGATTCCCTGGCAGTGTTACCCAGTCACTCACAAACTGGCAGCTGCACAATATGACTTAAATTCAGGGTGTGTGAGCTTGAATGAGACTTACAAATTGTCAAGGATCTCTATGTTCACTGTTTTATATTCTCAGAGATTTGCTAGCCAAATTCTGCTACCTGTATTGCCTAATATTAATGTAAGTGGATTTTTACTTTTCCACAGCCTTTCATTTTATTTGCTTTTCACTTGGGAAATTTTTATTGCATGCTTTTAGTGATAATCTGTAATTCAAAAGTACAAAAGCTCAAGAAATTTCCATCTTTTCTATCTTAAAGAGTTTTTTTTTTCTCTATCCCTTGGAGTCTTACATAGTATGTTTCTGGAATTAATTCCACAAACAAGAAGAATATCTCAGGTATCCATAATTTTATATATATGGTTAGCAGTCAAGTGCCTTGTTGTTGTTGTTATGTGCCGTCAAGTCAAACCTGACTCATAGCGACCCCTCCTTGGGTTTCCGAGGCAGTATCACTACGGAAGTAGGATTGCC